>NC_090397.1:46144392-46422789 GCF_036365525.1 Heterodontus francisci | reverse complement strand
TAGAGGGAGGGTGTGTGTGTGTGGGAGAGAGAGAGAGACAATTTTGGGGACAGAGCTTGTTTTCTCATCCCAATTTGAATTCTTTATAAGAAAACTGTTACATTTTGAAATCAAACAAAAGTCCCGAATTATCCAATTTTCAGGCGTGTATAATTCCCAAAGTTCTGCTAACCCTAGGTTCATCTTTCATAGTCATATCAGACCAAAGAAATCTCCATGCTGATAAACTCTTGCAGCCCCATCCCAGTTCTACCAGAACCCTGGACCATCACCGAGTCCCAAAACCAAAACACAGCATCATCTCTCAGTGCAGCCGAAATGCAACATTACCCAAAGTGCAGCTAAACACCACTTCCCCTCCCCAGGACTACTGCATACCAGATATCGAACTCCAACTGTTTACTTTGCCGATATTCTTGATGTGTATTCTCAGCTTTAAAACTGGCAAGGAATAAAGATCAAATAAATAAATAAATGAATATATACTCGTTAAATCCTCAGCGCTTAGTCTACTAAACTTAATGTTGAACCTGTAAGGGTACAAACAACAATCAGAGCTACTTTGAAATTTAAAATTTAATTCCATTGGCAAACTCATTCCCAGTTTCAGACTATCTTAACCTGCTGATCAAGCATTACAAGTACAAACTCACATTGTGACATTCTACAGCATCAGTTCAGCGAACCACAGAAGTTTACAGCACTGGAGACCATTCAGCCCATCATGTTCATGCCAGCTTTTTGCTAGTGTAATCCAAAATGAATCCACGACTCTGCTCTCTCCCCATTGTCCTATATCATCATCTGCTTCAAACGTTTGTTCACTTTTCCTTTAAATATGCAATGGTCTCTGACTCAACCTCTCACAGTGGAACATCATTCCATACTCCTACAACCCTCTGTATAATGAAATTTCCCCTAATCTCTCTCTTCCTTCTATTAGTGACAATTTAAAATTGATGACCACTGATAACTGACTCCCCAACCAGAAGAAATAGTTTTTTTTCCTATTCATCTCACTAAATCCCTTCATAATTTTTAAATCTATTAAATCTTCTCTTAGCTTTCTCTGCTCCAGTGCAAATAGTTTCACTATTTCAAACTAATTCAGACAATAAATCACTTTTAAGTTTTTTGCCTATTGTTATGTTGGCAAACTATGTGCTGAACCAATCAGCTGTCCTCACAGCAAATCCATTGCAAAATAAATGAGGCACAGAACTGCAGATTATATTTTTAAAAATTATTGTCGATGCTAATGAAAGGGTATCTCCGTGTCACTACATTCAGGAAGGCGTAATATAAATTAATGAAATGTAAATGTGAACATAAAGGAATAACCTATTCACTCAATAATCAGTGATAAACATTTGAATTAATCTGCATAGCCGAACAATGGATATATAAGCATTAGGAACAGGTTTGTGGCTGCCTGCAACAAATTTGGCCTAACCATCAGCCTCAAGAAAACGAACATCATGGGACAGGACCTCAGAAATGCACAATCCATCAATATCGGCGACCACGCTCTGGAAGTGGTTCAAGAGTTCACCTACCTCGGCTCAACTATCACCAGTAACCTGTCTCTCGATGCAGAAATCAACAAGCACATGGGAAAGGCTTCCACTGCTATGTCCAGACTGGCCAAGAGGGTGTGGGAAAATGGCGCACTGACACGGAACACAAAAGTCCGAGTGTGTCAAGCCTGTGTCCTCAGTACCTTGCTCTACGGCAGTGAAGCCTGGACAACGACAAGAGCGACGTCTCAATTCATTCCATCTTCGCTGCCTCCGGAGAATCCTTGGCATCAGGTGGCAGGGCCATATCTCCAACACAGAAGTCCTCGAGGCGGCCAACATCCCCAGCATATACACCCTACTGAGCCAGTGGCGCTTGAGATGGCTTGGCCATGTCAGCCACATGGAAGGTGGCAGGATCCCCAAGGACACATTGTACAGCGAACCCGTCACTGGTATCAGACCCACCGGCCGTCCATGTCTCCGCTTTAAAGACGTCTGCAAACGTGACATGAAGTCCTGTGACATTGATCACAAGTCGTGGGAGTCAGTTGCCAGCGTTCGCCAGAGCTGGCAGACAGCCATAAAGGCGGGGCTAAAGTGTGGCGAGTCGAAGAGACTTAGCAGTTGGCAGGAAAAAAGACAGAAGAGCAAGGGGAGAGCCAACTGTGTAACAGCCCCGACAACCAATGTTATCTGTAGCACCTGTGGAAGAGTCTGTCACTCTAGAATTGGCCTTTATAGCCACTCCAGGCGCTGCTTCACAAACCACTGACCACCTCCAGGAGCTTACCCATTGTCTCACGAGACAAGGAGGCCAAAGAGAGAGAGAGGAACATTCAAAATACAATTGGATGCTAAAATGAGAGAGCTGGGATATTATTGGGGCAAGTTTTGATGGACCAAATGGCTTTTTATCCTTGATTTTTCTTATGTTCTTAATTATTTCTGGTAAATAGAACACCTGCAGTGCCTAGTTTTTTTTCAAGCATTCATATTTACCCCTCCCTGGAGTCACATATAACTTCTATTTCACTCTGAGTTGACATGATAGAGGTGGTGTCAGCCTAGGTGCTCTCCTTGGATCTCATCCATTCTCTAACAGGTCTGTGGGATCAATCCATTTAAAGACTGATGGTTTCATGGTCTGATTTTTTATGCTGGACTTCATTGAATAAGGCAAGTTAGAGTAAAAATATATAATCCAAATTACACAGAAGTAGAACTGAGTTTGCATCCTATTGGCTGCTCCCTGAAGCTTTGACAACCAAATTATCTCAAACAAGAACAACAAACTTCTAGGCTTTCATTCGCGCAAGTGGGTTGGACCAAATTTCTGATCGGTCCCCTTGAAGGAGAAGACACACCCAACAATTGGTCTGCAATGTGTAATTTGATCCAGCCATTGACAGACAGGCTGCAGAGGTCACAGTGCTAACACTACTGCTTTCAGAGAATAGACAGGCCTCACATTCCTGGGTGAGGGGCACACACAGCACCCACGCATGCAAGGCTGCAATAACGGGTGCAGTACCAACGGGGAGCAAGTGGGATGGTGTCCAGGTCTGGCCCCCAGGCACTGTGCCAACAATCACTCTGAAACTGGCTGCTGCAGCACTCTAGTTACCATGGTCCTAGTCACACCCACAAGTTAAATGATAGCATTAAAAGGTGACTGGGCTTGTGGCTATCTGTCGAAGCTTGTGGGCTCCATTTATCCTTCCATGTATACTGGTAAGTAGTACAGTCCCTCCTTTTAGTTATTTTTCTCAGTCGTACTCTTCCAGTCTGTTGTTTTCCACTCTCTGGCTCTATCTCTTGGGAATTCATGTTGCAGCTGATAATGACATCACACCACTGATATTAAATGCTATTATTTATTTTAACCATGTTAAAACTGACTGAGAATCACTAAAATCAATACCAAAAATACAATTGTGTATCACCTACATTGGAAAGTATCCAATCTGACGCTGTACTTAATAAGCAAATCATTGGAGAATATTAAGAGACAGTTTACCTTGCTACACTTTAGTAATTCAAAATAATTGGAAATTGATTTTCCCCCAAGTATGAGCTAATTCAAGAAGTACTTCAGAATTAGATAGTGGGGCCATCGAGTTTTAAGATACTATTTTATTATCTGACAAATAATTAACTTATGTTAACAGAATATAAATGAAACACTCTGGACTGCAACAGCGAAGCTGAAGCACCCTAACAAAGTTAATAACATTTTCTATCTAATATTTCAACATCACTGAAGTCATTCAGAGGTTTTTTTACGTGCCTCTGTGAAATTAATTTTCCAGGTGGTTTCTTTTCATGCCTTATCATTTCAAAACCTCCTTCTTCTCCCTCAGCCCAATGCTTTCCTTTTCCAGGTGAAGTGACGTCATTACTGTATTTGGAAACTCATGAGCCACCACTAAAACAAGAAAGGTTATTCAATCAACCCAGCCAGCTGGGAATGCCAGGTGTAATTGCTTTATAATTCTGAGAGGGAAATAAATATAATTCTGGTGCTCCGCTTTTGATAGCCCAGCAAAATTACAGCTTCTTTCTGATTAGCAACCAACCTGTCCGTGCAGCACCCACTCCACCACCCCCACCGGATCTGGTTGTCCTGCTGCAGCCTGAGACTGCAGGAACTCTACCATAGCTTAAACCTTCCCATTTTCATTGGTTTTAGAAGCACCATCAAATGACCTCCCAATCCGCTGAGTCAGATTTCATTGATATTTAGACTGTTCCATACTGCAGCTGCATTAATAGCATAACGCATTTGACAGGTAGGGGCCGAATGATGTGAGAACTTGATTTTTTAAAAAAGACAGAGAAAACCAGCTAACTAAAAACCCAAAGTGTCACCAACATGAAAATTAAACAATGGCTTTGATTCTGGGACTGTTGCCATAGCAGTAATTGTCAGCTGTTTAAATACTGTTCATAAACATGTTTCTATTTTACATAAGTCATAGACATAGTCATAGAGACAGCACTGAAACAGACCCTTCGGCCCAACGAGTCTGTGCTGACCATCAACCACCCATTTATACTAATCCTACATTAATCCATTTCCCCTCTCATATCCCCACCTTCCTTCAATTCTCCTACCACCTACCTACACTAGGGGCAATTTTTTTTCACAACATCCAATTTACCTATCAACCCACAAGTCTTTGGCATGTGGGAGGAAACCGGAGCAGCTGGAGGACTTAAGGTCACAGGGAGAACTTGCAAATCCACAGCCTCACATCTCCAGGGACCCGGGTTCAATTCTGGGTACTGCCTGTGCGGAGTTTGCAAGTTCTCCCTGTGACCGTGTGGGTTTTCGTCGGGTGCTCCGGTTTCCTCCCACAGCCAAAGACTTGCAGGTGATAGGTAAATTGGCCATTGTAAATTGCCCCTAGTGTAGGTAGGTGGCAGGGAATATGGGATTACTGTAGGGTTAGTATAAATGGGTGGTTCTTGGTCGGCACAGACTCGGTGGGCCGAAGGGCCTGTTTCAGTGCTGTATCTCTAAATAAATAAAAAATTAAAAATAAATAAAACTCCGCACAGGCAGTACCCAAAACCGAACCTGGGTTGCTGGAGCTGTGAGGCTGCGGTGCTAGCCACTGCGCCGCCCTTGTTATAAGTTTATATCAGTTATGAATCTTTTATTTAAAGTTGTTTTGTATTGATGCAGATTGTCTGTATGTTTGGATTGAATAATGTTTACGTCAACAACAAAATAACCCTGCAGCCTGCACTACTGGAACCTGCATCGGGCCAGGACTGTCTCTATGATCTATTCATCCTATTTATAATTCATGACTAATTGTATTAATATTCATTCCTTGAGTATTGTGTGTGGTGCTGGTCACACTCTGCTGTGAAGAACCAACGTGTGTCCTGAAGGAAAAGTAATTGGATGAAGTCTCCTCAGGATGATGAAAGATACAAAGATTCACGCTCGGGCTAAAGTTTCAATTAAATGGAAAAGCCTCAAGGGTGTTTCCTCGCAAGCCTTTCTTCAGAGAGGTAAGAAAGATGAAAGTGTGTACAAGGACAGATGTCACACGAGCTGAAATATTCAGAGCTATTTCTGCCTTGCACATTTCCACAGACCTTTTCTGAGTGAATTCCTTTCATGTTGAAAATTTCAATGACAAACAAACAAATCTGCAAATGGTGCCAACTCTCCAGGAGTCTTCAGGAATTAAAGATTAATCTCCTGGACACTGTTGTCCAACTGTCCAACACTGAGAAACTGTGGAGAAATTCGTTGGGACAATAGAAAAGCGTTTCTATTTATTAGTTTAGAAAATGTTGGAGGTGCTTTGTAAAAAAGGCTGGCTAGGCTCTACGGTTGGGAGCGCGAGGTCATGTGATGAAATCATCAGGAATAGGTCCAGTTTGAGCTGGCAATCCTAATACAGCCATACTCAGCCTGTGTTTTACACTGAGATATCTTCACTGAGCGACTTTTTAACCTCAGTGATTTCAACCTCCATCTCCATCATGCACTTTCCCCTCTGAGTTCACAGCCTTCCTATCCTCCCTAAATCTTGCCCTTCATATTAACTCCGCTACCCATATTGACGACCACCCGCTCAACTTTACCTTCTCACATGGCCTTTCTATTCCCATTAGGCAATCCTTGATCACTTCCTTGTATCCTTCTCCATTTATACCCCACTTCTCCCTTTCCAACCTTACTTCCTTCTGTGTCGGCCCCTGGAAAAAAACTCTCCCCTGAGTTGCTGACAATGGAGCCTACAAATTCCCAACTGTTTAGCCTTTAGCCCTCCATTGCTATGACCTTTCTGCTGTTACATATCTGCTCAATCACACCTTCACCTCCACCTTTGATGCATTAATCCCTATTAAAACTATTGTACTCTCTCACCCTGGCCATTCCTCCAGTACAGCCCTCATTTTCATTCCCTGAAGTCCAAGAGACACACTGTTACCAGAGTTTCCATATATGTTTGTTAGAACTTGAAATCTATATTTTTAAACTGAAGACGCTGACCTTTGGGTGTTTTTTTGAAAGGAAGTTCAGCAAACGTTGATCAGTAAACAAGGTGATTTCAAGTAAACACCACAGGAGGTTTGACTTCAGAGCTATTTTGTGTTGTAACAAGAGAGAATGTATGATTAGGATGGGACTTGCCTGGAAAAAAGTTTTGGTTTCACTTTGAACTGTCAAAAGATGCTGGTTTTTGGACTAAAAGAGGCAGTTGGAATCTGCAAATGGACCTGCCAGGAGATCAGAAGGAAAACCAGATAACTGTTACCTCTCTTTGAAGAATCCCTGCTATTGAAAAGCAAAAGTCTGTATGAAGTGGTTCTCTTGTCTCCTGTATTTTTAAGAAACCTTGAATATTTGCAGAAACCTTGCATCTTCAATTAAACTTTGCATCGAATGTGTGAGTACTGAAACCTCTGATGCTGCACACCTGATTGAAGACCTATGTGAGGCCTTCTGCAGTTGAATTTCTTTGAATGCCTAGCCAAACAGCCTGTTCATCAACCACGACTGGAAAATTCCTAGTGGCAGCCAACTATTCGACTTTGGGACACTTCGTCAAAACCAAGAACTTCCATATTCAATATGTTTTTTTTTATTCCTTCTATTTCTTTGTAACAGCTGTAAACAAAAATCCCATTTTGTTCCCAGTTAACCGGTTTTTGGATGTATGTGCGTGTGCTTGAGGGCTAAGATAAAAATACAGGGCTTTAACATTTCAATTTGCTTACATATATTTACTTCATTATTGGTTAAAACTTGGTTTATAATAAATGGATAATTTTGTTGTTTAATAAAGAAACCTGGTTGGTGTGCTTTACTCTGGGGACAAATAGAGTATCTACCTTGCTATTTCGGTAAGTGTGAAAATGTATTGATATGTTGTGACCTGTGGAGAAGTGGGACTGAATTAACAGTGCACTCCTCCCACCTCGGTCGTAACCACACGTCAACATTTATGACAGACAACTGGTTTAGCCTTCATCACCAGATTTAGCTGAACCACATAAAATACTATTGGGTCCTGCTCTCCTTGGCTAAAATTGCTCACTATTCCAGTATCATTCTGGAATGCAATGATAACCCCAGGCTTCTTTTCTTCACTATAAAACATCTTCTGAAATTTCTCCCCGTCTCCCCTACCCTCACCTCCAACAAGAAGTGCAAGGAGCTCATGGAATTCTTTGTCATTAAGATTGAGAGCATCCATTCAACTGCCTCAGCCACTTCCAACCCTTCCCCTAATATTCCCCCACTGCCCCAGCCCTGAATTCAAATCTTTCCCTAGTTTCTCTATCTCCCCTCATGCCCTCTCCAAGCTCATCTTGTCAATGAGACCCACCTCCTGCTTCCTTGATCCTATTTCACCAAACTGCTGACCACCCAACTTTCCTTCCTGGTCCCCAGGTTAGCTGTTATTATTAACAGTGTCCTCTGGTACTGTCTCCACCCCGCCACCCCCACCCCCACCCCCCCCCACCCCCCCGCCCCCCCCACCCACCAGCCCTTCAAATCTGCAGTCATCACCCTCTCTCCTCAAAAAAAACCACACCCTTGTCCCCTCTGTCCTTGCAAACTAATGTCCCATCTCCAACCTCCGTTTTCCTCTCCAAAATCCTGGTACATGTTGTCACCTCCCAAATCCATGTCCACCTTTTCTGCACTTCCATGTTTGAACCCCTCCATTCAGGAAACAGCCCTTATCAAAGTCACAAATAACATCCTATGTGACTGTGACAATGGTAAACGATCCCTTCTCATCCTTCTCAATCTGCCTGCTGCCTTCGACACAGCTGAACATACCATCCTCCTCCAATACCTCTCCTACGATGTCCAACTGTATGGGACTGCACTCACCTAGTTCCATTCTTATCTATCCAGTCGTAGTCAGAGTATCACCAGCAATGGCTTCTCTTCCCATTCCCAAACTGTTACCTCTGGTGTCCCTCAAGGGTCTATCCTTAGCCCCCTCCTATTTCTCATCTATATGCTGCCTCTCGGCGACATCATCCAAAAGCACAATGTCACTTATTTAGATTTTTCCTTCCTACTGATGCAATGGTAAATTTTAATAATACCTCTACTCTCACTTCACCTTTCTTAGTTTCACTTTCTTTTCTAAAATTCCTATATCCTGCTATTTGAGTCTCTAATCTTCCCCAGGATGCAGCCAGATCTCGATAATTGCTGTCACATCATACAATTCTAACTGTATTCCTGCTTCTATTTCCTCTATTTTATCAGTAATATTTTTAGTATCAGTGTGAAGACAGTATGTTTGCTTAACGGTTTATGTGCTTTTCTCTTCCTAATCTAAAATCCTTCCTCTCACAAACTGAGATGAGTAACATTTTTTTACTGGTCTGGCTGATAGCAAATCCCACATTGCTCATCTATTATAACAAGCTAGCACCTGTAGGAATCTTACAACGACTTGTACATTATAACAGCAGGGATATAATTAATCATCAGCCATAAGCCTGTCTTTCACCATTTGTCACACCAGCAACTATTCCCATTCTGTAAACATTGTCCTGTACATATTCAGAAATATATGTAACAGAGGAGACAGAAACTCAGATGGTGCTTTGAATATATTTTGTCGTCTTCTCATGCGATTCAGCCCCTTGAATCTGTTCCATCATTCAATTAGATCATAGGAGGGCCATTGACACCTCCTTTAAATCACCCTCCCACCCCACCCCACCCCACCTCCCCCGCCTTCCCCCCAAGAAACTGCAGTGATCATTGGGCCACAACAGCAGCTGCAGGCCATCATACAGAGTGATTCCCCTTCCACAATCATGGCCTGGCAACTGTGGCCACACCCTACTTTTAACAATTTTAGAAATCCTCAGAGGGTACCTACATCTTGAGGTGCCCTTGCAGTCTCCTACCTCCATCGGCTGCACTCGCCTCTCCCGGTGGGGCTGCCAGGCACCCACAGCCTCGGGCGCTCCGATTAGTCCTCCCGCCTATGCAACCCACCCACCATCCCTAATTGGACGGGGCTCCCAGAGGCGGTCTGTTAATTGGGTGGTGGGGAGGACTGCTATTACAGTGTGACAAGCAAATGTTTACTTAAGTTCCTGCTGTTATAAAATGTTAACATGTATGATAGAGTTTTCTATTCTGAATATTGATATAAAAGGCATGACCCAAATATGTTGAGACAGGATGTATGGCCCATATGCAGTATTTTTAATATATTATGGATAGATAGATGGATACATTAACAGCTAAGAACTTTGGAGGGTTAGAGCACAAAGTGAGACCATTAGGCTCTTTGTATCTATACTGTGCTAGTGCAACACCAAACTAATCCTACTGTCCTGCTGTCTCCCCACAGGTTTGTATCTTCTGTTCATTACATTTCGCTTCCCTTACATGATGTAATGGTGTCTGCCTCACCTACTTCCTGTGACAAGACATTCTATGCTCCAACAGCTCTCTGCTTAAAAAAATTCCTCTTAACCTATCTTCTCACCCTCTAGGTGGCAATTTTAAATTGATGACCACTCATCATGACCCTCAACTAGAGGATAGAGTCTTTCCCTAGTGACTCTACCAAAGCCCTTTGTAAATTACATCCTCCATCAATTCTTCCCTTAGGCGTTTCTGCTCCAGTAGAAGTAGGCCTAGGCTCTCAAAACTCTCTCCTCGTAACTACAGTTTATCATCCCTGTATCCTCCTGGCAATTTAATGCTGTATGCCTTCTATAACTTTAATGTCCTTTCGACAATGGGATGCCCAAGTATTCTGTGGCCTATCCATTGCCATAAACAAGGTTATCGTGTTCACTTTGTTCTTGTATGCTATGCCCCTATTTTGAAAACCCAAAATGTCACTGGCCTTTTTTGTTGCTTACCTACCTGCATTAGCACATTCAATGAGCAATGCATTTGAACCTGTCTATCTCTCTGTTCCTCCAGCATGTTTATATTTCCATTCTTTGTTTATCCCCCAATAATACATTAGCTCCCAGTACTCTACATGAAGTTATATCTGCCACTTATCTACCCATTATATTAACCTGTATGTATCCTCCTGAACTTGTTAGCAGTCCTATCTGCTGTCTGCCAAACTTCCTACTTTTTGTGTTGTCAGCAAATGTAAATACTGTACTCCCTATACCCAAGTCCAAGCCATCTATAAATGTCAGTACAAAACTGGACTCAGATTGGAGAGGAATTGAGTGTTGAGTCTAATTTTTCTTATACCATACACCTGAATTTTTTATAACAAGTCTCCTTATCAAATTCCCTTTGAAAATCCATATAGACTACTTCAACTACAATACAGGGCTGAATTTTATTATCCTGCCACAGAAAGCAGTGCTGGGTTCACAAAATTACGTGGTGGGCGGCCATTTAGCATAATGACAGCAACTGTCTTCCGCACCCCCCCTCCCCCACCCCCCACAATCAATTGGCGGAGACTGCACTGGCGACGACATTAATGGCGTCTCCTGATGTTGGATTGCAGAGTTCCCTCCTTCACCCACCCCCCACAACAGTATCCACTTGCAGAGGTCCCTCCTTCCCTTACATCTGCAGATTGAGCTCCACGGCAATGTCCAATGTGGAAAATAAATTCCACACGATAGCAGTGGATAACTTACCTAACCTTTGCAGGCACCAGTGACTCTCGTCTCAGTGACGCCAGCTTTTCAAAGATGAGAAAGTGAAAGCACGTGAGTGCAGCACGTCATGCATAAGATCACGATCGCCTGGTAGGATCGTGGCGAATTAGATACAAATTCATGCAAAACAGTATGTAACAGATTTAAATTACAATCCCTTCGTGTCACAGCGGAGGTGCCGCCACAGAACTTTGACGCCTCTGAGAAAATCGGAAACCGGCGTTATGGCGTTAGATTCCATGGCAGATGACTCCGCACCGATTCTCCGGCTCCCCTGCCAAAAAACCTGGCTTCTAATGGAACATAAAATCCAGCCCTTTGTCTCTTTTTCTTTTCTGTTTTGGTAGTACCTCCTTTGCAGTATGTTGTATAGTCTCTTTAATGTTTTTCCATATGTTTTCTATTTCTTGTTCTGAGACCTGTTTGTTCTGTATTCTCCATCCTGAGACATTCATACTTGTTTTTTACTTTAAGTGTGAAAGCCTCTAAGTGTGAAAGAAAGAGATAACAACAGATGGTGGGTGCATAAAAGACAAAGATAGTAAAATATTGTTTGAAAGGGATGCAGTAATAAAAAGATGGACAGAATATATAAGTGAATTATATGATGATCCAAATCGAGGGAGTCCTCAAGATATAGAGGCAAAGGAAGGACCAAACATTATGATATCAGAGGTAAAGCATGCTTTGAAATTGATGAGTAGAGGAAAAGCTCCAGGCATAGATGAAGTAACAACAGAACATCTAAAACCCTTGGAGAAACAGAATTAGAAGGGATAACAGAAATTTGTGATCAAATATGTACCAAACAATACACTGCAAGTGACTTGAGACATTCATTATTCGTTAAGATACCTAAGAAACCTAAAGTAATGGACTGCAATCAGTTTAGAACTATAAGCTTAATGAGTCATCTCATTAAAGTAATCTTGAAAATCATAACAGAAATAATAATATTTGAAGCAGAATTTGGTGAAAGACAGTGTGGATTTAGACCTGGAGTAGGAATGAGCTTCACAAACCACTGACCACCTCCAGGCGCGTATCCATTGTCTCTCGAGATAAGGAGGCCCAAAAGAAAGGAATGAGAGGGATTTTTTCTTATTGTTTCATGGGATGTGGGAGGCGCTGGCAAGGCCAGCAACTGTTGCCCATCCTTAATTGCCCTTGACAACTGAGTGGCTTGCTAGGCCATTTCAAAGGGCAGTTAGGAGTCAACCATATTATTGTGGGTCTGGAGGTCAGAATTGGAGATCAGAACATAACAAACCTGCGGTACGCTGACGACAGCACTAATTGCAGAATCAGAACAGGCACTACAACATATCGTAGATCAGGTAAAATCTAGAAGTTTAGAATATGGATTAAGTATGAACACCAAAAAGACAAAAACAATGGTAGTTAGAAGAAACCAGAGTGAAAATTGAAGAGGATGGTGTCTATTTTTAGTTTTAGAGATACAGCACTGAAACAGGCCCTTCAGCCCACTGAGTCTGGCCAACCAACGACCACCCATTTATACTAATCCTACATTAATCCCATATTCCCTACCACCTACCTACACTAGGGGCAATTTATAATGGCCAATTTACTTATCAACCTGCAAGTCTTTGGCTGTGGGAGGAAACCAGAGCACCCGGCAGAAACCTACACGGTCACAGGGAGAACTTGCAAACTCCACACAGGCAGTACCCAGAACTGAACCCAGGTCGCTGGAGCTGTGAGGCTGCAGTGCTAACCACTGCACCACTGTGTCACACTGGAACAAGTGGAGAGGTTTGTCTATTTAGGACAAATGATAACAGAAGATGGTAGATGCGATGCCAAAGTCAGAAGAAGGATAGAGATAGCCAGAAGTAATTTTGTGAAGATCAAGGATGTGTTAACAAGAAAGCTCAAGATTTTAACAAGGAAAAACTCATAAGATGCTACATTCTATCCACATTCCTGTATGCCTCAGAAACCTGGACAATAAGTAAAGATCTGTGGAAGAAAATAAGAGTCCTTTGAAATGTGGATGCTAAGACATATGCTTAAAATTCCTTATACAGCCGTTAGGCAAATGAACAGGTGCTTGAAATTGAAAGAGCAAAAAAACTCTAAAAAGTGACATCCAGAAAAGAAAATGTCAGCATTTTGGCCATTTGATCAGAGCTGAAAAGCTACAGAGATCTCTTCTAAAGGACAGTAGACAGAGGGGTCGACCTAGGTGTAGTTGGATGAAGGACGTCACAAAGCAGCTGCAGGCAAGCTACAGTGGATGTGTGAGGATGGAGCAAGATAGACAAGCGTGACATACCATGACAGCAGATCTGCTGGTAGGGTAGCTACACGCAGCAGCAGCAAAAGAACCAAAGGCGACATGAGGAAAAACTTTTTTATGCTGTGTGTGGTTAGCATGTGGAACACACTGACTGAGAGTGTGGTGGAGGCAAATTCAATTGTGGCTTTCAAAATGGAAGTAGATAATTATCTAAAGAGAAAAAAACTGTGGGTCTAAGGGGAAAGGGCAGGGGATTGGGACTGACCGAGCAGCTCTTACAGAGGGCCAACATGGACATGACAGGCCAAGTGGTCTTCGTCTATGCTGTAACCATTCTATAAATTACATAGACACACAGATAATTACATTTACAGATGGTCACATATAAGGCAGAACTTTATATCCTGGCCGGAAAGCCAGTGAGATGCTCGAGCCGCCTGCCTGGGAGCTGCACTAAGAAGCCTGGTCCATTTAAACAACTAGGCCTCATTGAATCGCACTCCTCAGCTGCCTGAAAAAGACATGCAGCGGCAACTTGATGGGCTGTGGCCTGAAATGATTGACTGCATGGGGATCAGCAGTCAGGCATGTCATGACCGGTGGGGTTAGGATGGGATTTGAGGGATGGAAGGTGGGGGAATGCCACAGAATTGGAAGCTGACAAATTCATTCTGGTACCTGGCACCAAAAAGAGAAGCATTAATCATAGTCATACAGCACAGAAACAGGCCCTTTGGCCCACTGTGTCCACGCCGGCCATCAAGCACCTATCTATTCTAATCCCATTTTCCAGCACTTGGCCTGCAGTCTTGTATGCTCTGGCGTTTCAAGTGCTCATCTAAATACTTCTTAAATGTTGTGAGGGTTCCAGCCTCTACCACCTCCTCAGGCAGTGCATTCCAGATTTCAATCACCCTTTGGGTGCAAAAATCTTTCCTCAAATCCCCTCTAAACCTCCTTCCCCTGACCTTAAATCTATGCTCCCTAGTTATTGACACCTCTGCTAAGGGAAAAAGTTTCTTCCTATCTACCCTATCTATGCCCCTCATAATTTTGTATACCTCTTGTAACCTAGAAGGACATCCGCTCAGCATCTGCCAGATTTTATTGAGCACAGCATCTATAGTGGATGCTCCGAATGACATCACAGGACTCCAGTATATTAATGAACTCCCACTTAAGTCAGACATACACCTCACCTGCCCAGCAAAGCAGTGGCGTTAAAATGGCCGTGGGTCAGAAATAGAGGAAGAAGTTCACCACTTCGATTTTAACTCTTTTCTGCCTGGTTTCTGGCAGGGAGAGAGAGAATTAAAATTCCCCTTTTGGATATAGACACACATTCATATACAAACACACATAATTACCATACACTGTCACAAACCCGCACACACACAATTGCATGAACGTACATAGAAATATTTAGATAATAAAACACATATATATCATTACAGACACGTATCCATGCACATCTTTAATTATATAAAGACTCATATCAGTATACACAAATTCTTCTTTTTCTTTCTTTTGAGCCTCCTTATCTCGAGAGACAATGGATACGCGCCTGGAGGTGGTCAGTGGTTTGTGAAGCAGCGCCTGGAGTGGCTATAAAGGCCAATTCTGGAGTGACAGGCTCTTCCACAGGTGCTGCAGAGAAATTTGTTTGTCGGGGCTGTTGCACAGTTGGCTCTCCCCTTGCGCCTCTGTCTTTTTTCCTGCCAACTACTAAGTCTCTTCGACTCGCCACAATTTAGCCCTGTCTTTATGGCTGCCCGCCAGCTCTGGCAAATGCTGGCAACTGACTCACACGACTTGTGATCAATGTCACACGATTTCATGTCGCGTTTGCAGACGTCTTTATAGCGGAGACATGGACGGCCGGTGGGTCTGATACCAGTGGCGAGCTCGCTGTACAATGTGTCTTTGGGGATCCTGCCATCTTCCATGCGGCTCACATGGCCAAGCCATCTCAAGTGCCGCTGACTCAGTAGTGTGTATAAGCTGGGGGTGTTGGCCGCTTCAAGGACTTCTGTGTTGGAGATATAGTCCTGCCACCTGATGCCAAATATTCTCCGAAGGCAGCGAGGATGGAATGAATTGAGACGTCGCTCTTGGCTGGCATACGTTGTCCAGGCCTCGCTGCCGTAGAGCAAGGTACTGAGGACACAGGCCTGATACACTCGGACTTTTGTGTTCCGTGTCAGTGCGCCATTTTCCCACACTCTCTTGGCCAGTCTGGACATAGCAGTGGAAGCCTTACCCATGCGCTTGTTGATTTCTGCATCTAGAGACAGGTTACTGGTGATAGTTGAGCCTAGGTAGGTGAACCCTTGAACCACTTCCAGAGCGTGGTCGCCAATATTGACGGATGGAGCATTTCTGACGTCCTGCCCCATGATGTTCGTTTTCTTGAGGCTGATGGTTAGGCCAAATTCATTGCAGGCAGCCGCAAACCTGTCGATGAGACTCTGCAGGCACTCTTCAGTGTGAGATGTTAAAGCAGCATCGTCAGCAAAGAGGAGTTCTCTGATGAGGACTTTTCGTACTTTGGACTTCGCTCTTAGACGGGCAAGGTTGAACAACCTGCCCCCTGATCTTGTGTGGAGGAAAATTCCTTCTTCAGAGGATTTGAACGCATGTGAAAGCAACAGGGAGAAGAAAATCCCAAAAAGTGTGGGTGCGAGAACACAGCCCTGTTTCACACCACTCAGGATAGGAAAGGGCTCTGATGAGGAGCCACCATGTTGAATTGTGCCTTTCATATTGTCATGGAATGAGGTGATGATACTTAGTAGCTTTGGTGGACATCCGATCTTTTCTAGTAGTCTGAAGAGACCACGTCTGCTGACGAGGTCAAAGGCTTTGGTGAGATCAATGAAAGCAATGTAGAGGGGCATCTGTTGTTCACGGCATTTCTCCTGTATCTGACGAAGGGAGAACAGCATGTCAATGGTCGATCTCTCTGCACGAAAGCCACACTGTGCCTCAGGGTAGACGCGCTCGGCCAGCTTCTGGAGCCTGTTCAGAGCGACTCGAGCAAAGACTTTCCCCACTATGCTGAGCAGGGAGATTCCACGGTAGTTGTTGCAGTCACCACGGTCACCTTTGTTTTTATAGAGGGTGATGATATTGGCATCGCGCATGTCCTGGGGTACTGCTACAAATATACAATCATAATTACATATACAGACAGGCAAGCTTTCGGATGTTTCTGTTCTCTTCATGTTTTATCTTTTTGAGAATTTGTGTGGAGTTAATCTTCTGAGGTCACAGACTGTAATTTAAACTACGAAAAAAAGCAAGGCTTTATGTGCTATCGGCATAATGTTTTAAAACCATGTTTTAAAAATTCTTTTACTTTTAAAATGATATTGGCCAGATGCTTGATCAAAGAGGTATGTTATAAGGAGAGTCTTAAAGGAGGAAGGCGAGGAAGGGAGGCAAAGCGATATAGGAAAAAATTGGACCCAGGCATCCAAAGGCATGGCCACCAGTGATGGAGCGATTAAAATCGTGGATGCCTAACAGGCTCACTTTGGCGGAGTGCAGAGATCTGTACTGTGCTGCCTCACAGCTCTTCACAACTCTTTCACAGGTCATACACTAATCTTCTCCCAATCCTCCTGCAAGGAAGAGTTGGCACACAATCGGCATTTGATGATCTAGGTTTCAAAATTTCCTGCATGATATGCTTACAGTTAAATGTGAGGGGGCAATATTCCTCCAAATGACCGCCCAGTACCTTGACGGAAAATGGGGCAGGAAGACAAGTCTCTGTCAAAACGTTACTCCTGAAATTGTCTGCAAAGATTTTCTTCTGCATCAGATGAAAACTGCCTGCACTGCTGCAGGTAAATGCCAACAAGTACATGGGTCTTCCTTTGCCGTCCATTTCCTTTTAAGACTGCCACTTGTCAGACACTAGTAGCTGGTCAATTTTACTGCCTCTCCTGGATGTCGGAGGATATTTTACAATTCATAACTATAGAATTTTGAAAAATTGCAAGTACATTTTGTATTTTATAATTTTTTGTACTTGAGAATGAGTAAAAACTTTTCCTGGAAATTAAACCAGAAACATTCTAGTGTCAAATTTAAAAAAAAACACTGCAGTTATTAAAGAACTGGCTTCCACAGGGGATTTCCTTGTTCCTCTGCAACTAGGAGGAAGAGGATGAATATCATAAATGGGGAGGGGCTGATGTCTGAGCTAGGCCTGGTAAGCCACTCACAAGGGCAAATTTGGGATGGCCAGTAAATGCCAACAAGTATGCCAACTGAGCCAGCGACAACCCACATCCCACAAAATGAATTTTTAAAAAATCAGCATCATAGAAGCCATCTGGCCCCTAGGTGAAATACCCAGAGTAGCAGAGTGTACTGACCAAGCCAGAGACAGATGTTGTGTTCAGGAGGGTGTTGCAGTTTTGTTTCCCAATGCCCCAGCAGAGTGGGGAATGCTTGCAGTTTTACTGAGTGGTTAGATTTCCCCAGTTGTAGGCTTACATCAATGGGACCCACATGGTAATAACGGCTCAGTACAAGCATCCAAAGAACTGTATCAATGGCAATGTGGTTGTAATGTCACTGAACTAATACTCCAGAGGCCCAGGCTAATGCTCTGGGAACACAGGTTCAAATCTCACCATGGCAGCTGGTGCAATTTAAATTCAGCTAATAAATTCAATTAATTAATAACAATATGGAATTGAAAGCTCGTCTCAGTAATGGTGCCATGAAACTATCATTGATTGTCATGAACAACCCATCTAGTTCACGAATGTCCTTTAGGGAAGGAAATCTGCTGCCCTTACCTGGTCTGGCCTATATGTGACTGCAGACCCACAACAATGTGGGTGACTCTTAACTGCCTTCTGAAATGGCCTTGCAAGCCACTCAGTTGTCAAGCAAAGTTAGGGATGGGCAGCAACTAATGGTCTTGCCAGCAACACCCACATCCCATGAAAGAATGTTTTTAAAGTGTTTGAGTCACTCAGTGTCTAGCCGGTGTGTTATACAAGCTATGCTACGCTTCATGGGAATGAATGTTATCTGTGAAACTGCCACACTGCTTTTGTGCTTCATCAATCCATTATCCCAGGGTTACTCAGTCAGAGACATTCAATCAGATGGTCAGTGACCAGAGATAGCTTCTACAAACGTGGTTAATATCTCCATTCTATCATCTAAAAATAGCAGAGGAAAAAAATATAATGAAGCGTTTGACTTAACAAAAATTCTAATTGTGCAAATTGTTGTGGGAAATTTGTTGAACTGAACTTGTCTTAATGAAGAAAAGAAGTCTGAGGGGAGATATGATCTAAATCTTTAAAATGCTGAGAGGCATTAATGATGTAAGCAAGTTATTTACACAGAAATAGATCACATAGCACACGATTAACAAACTTAAAGTGAGACTAGAGATCGGGAAAAAAAATCCACCATAGTTCTGTATAGGTGTAATATACTATCTACAAAAGCAATTAAGCTTGTATTGATTGAATGCTTTAAGAAAGTTGGATAAATGTCTGTTCAAAAACAGGATGGAATAAGCACAGATGATCAAACCCTCTGTGGACCAGGATAGTTTCCATACTGCTGGAATGATGAATGAGTCATCTGTGCATTGCAACTATAAGTGTGAGACGTAAGATTAATATTCTTGAGTTTTGTTTCATTTCCCTTAAGGTTGGGGAATAATTTCACAAAGCTTTATTATTTAAGGAGTATACCAGCCCTTTGAGAGACAGGATGGGGGTTGGGTATTTCATAATTGTCGGAATTGTATTTCAGTCTGGAGGGTTGGTATTTGATTGTCAAATAGCCTATCTCTCTTTCCTGCTTTCATATTTTCTCAAATTATCTTCTTTTGCTTCTGTGTCAGAGAAAGGTACATAATCATAACTTGCAAAGCCATGCTTTGGTGGTACTTTGTCATATGTCAAGGTGAGACTTATTACTGTGCCTATTACAGTGGGATAGTTTACAAACATACTGAAATAAAATGTTGTATTAAATAGTGTAATAAGCCAGTAAGACAACATGCAGCTAATGGATCAAACGCAAGTTAAATTAGCATTGCTGCAATTTAATATAAAGTGTTAAAATCTTACAAATAAAAAGCTGGAATGATTCTTATCATGTTCTTCTGAGAATATACATCTTACCAAGTGTTAATGAGCTAGACAAGAAAAGCTACTTGTACACGCTGCTTTGAATCATGTCAATTTAGATCTTCTGCTGTTCTGTCTTGGGGGGAGCCACAGTTTTCACCATCCGTCTAATACATCTGAAAATGTATTCACAGGAGCCTGATACTTTAATTATCACCTTTGGAGAGTGTGAATCTTTGCAAATATCACAGGGAGAATCAAACCAGGGTGTAGCAGAGCAGTATTATTACAAACAAAATGCTGGCATTTTAGAAAGGACAACCTGAAGAAAGCAAGGAAAACAGCATGAAACAGCTACAATGCCAGCTTCTAATCAATTTGACCACAGAATTCAGAGCAAATTGTTTCCTGAAAAATTACAGTAGTTGCATCGCAATCACTGATTCTTCAGAGATGGTGCTAGCACAAACATCAACAGAAGATTAAATAATACCAGCATGTACAGCTCACTGAGTATATAAAATTAAAATAAAATTACTGAAAATTATTACTGGACTGGAATCTAGCTTCAGGTTTTGGATGACAATCAGAAATAACTCCAGCATTCCATCGATGGCCCATTTGGTAAGGACAGGTGCCGAGTGAGGAAACTGTACCATACGAAGAGCGTTCTAGCTCCTGCTTCCCTGCTCTGTGCTGATAGCTGGGGCTGGATTTTCCCTCGGGGGTGGGGGGGGGGGGATCAGTCACTCTTTGTGATTTTCATGGGGAAGCCTCCTGAATTGTCTTGGAGAAGGTGGAGGCTGGTTCGCCTTCTAATTAAGGATGGCGTTTGGGCTCTCAAATCTGGAGGACCAATCGGAGGCCTTTCAGCTTAAAAGGAGCAGCAGGCTGCAATGGACAGTGAGAGAAAGGGCACTTCAAGATGTAGGCATCCACTCTCTAAGCTTTTTAAATCCTTAATTAAAAAATGGCCTTTGCAGCCAGGCCACCACTGTCAGGATGAAGCCCCTCCACAGGGCAGCCTGTGCCTGCTCTTGCACCCAAGCAGGCAGGGAGGGCCATTGGGCCTGCTTGGAGTGCTGCCCCCCCCCAAAGTCTGCCACTGGGAGGCTGCCTTAAACTCCCCCCCTCCCCGCCCCCACTACCACCGCCTGCGGGAAACTGGAGGCCAACTGGAAAATTCAGCCTCCTTTACTTGGCCTCAATTATGCTCTTAACAAGCCTGATTGGCTACCCACCGCATACAGGCGGGTAGCCTGCTGGACCCTGATCCCACCTCCACAAAAATGGCCCAGAGACAGGATGGAGCCAGGAAACCGGCACACAGTCTGGTGGGGCTATTTTTAGCTCCCACCCGCCTCTGATCCCAGTCCCGGACTGGGGCCAAAAATCCAGCCCCTGATCTTAGCCAAAAAATGGAACTACCGTTGTTCCTAAGCATTACTGTGTAACGGCCTAGAAAAAAAGTTAGTGGTTCTTGCTAGAAAATGTTTTTTGTGTGGACACCAGGGTGAAGGCTGAATCAGGCTTCACTCTGATGTTTCCAATTAAATAGTCTGTAATATTCACTATCTAGTTTTACACATGAGAAATGGCTATGATACCAGAGGAGGCATGGAACTGTACCCTATCATATGTTGGCACTGTCAAAAAAAGAGGGGAGGAATAACAGAGTCATTGTAGTCATATCTAACCCTGTCATCTGGATGTAGAAATTGGTTCACTGGCTTCTAATTGCCCCGAAGGTGTTGAGTTTCCTCTTTCAAGTGAAATACTTCTTAGCTCTCTATAAAGCCCAAGTCGACCCAAGATTTGAATACTGCTAATATATTTGAAGAAACACCTCTAATAATCATCTTGCACACCAGAATTAGATACAAAGAAAGCTGAGAACATTCACCAAGGACCTTCCAGATGACAGGACGTTCCTGCCTTAAGCCAATTCTCAAATCCCACTTCACCCTCATCCTGACATCTGACATGAAATGCACGATGCAGATGGTGTGGCATGGACTTTTTGTTTTTCACCCCAACCCCCTTCCCTCACCCGAACCCTCCATGTCTGCATTTTTGCTTTCAGATGGCCAAAATTTGCCGCCTGGCCAGCCAGAGCAGTCTCACCGTGAAGGACGCAGGCAACAGCAGACCTCTGATGAAGAAGCACCATCACGTGATCTGTTACTTGCAGCCACCAGCTCAGATATCGGCACTGTGTGTACTTTAGAGCTTGGTGTAGAGTTGGGATCAGCATATGGTGAGTCACTGGGCACGTGGGTTGTAGCGAGGCTGGGGGCAAGGATAGTGCTTGTACCCAGAGGGCAAGGTCGCACAGTTCTGCTGCAGACAACTCATATGAGGACTTCATGAGGCAACGTACAGAAGAATGCTGATGAGCATGTACACAGAGATGCTTGTTGCATTAGCAGACCTGCCAAGGAGCCTCTTATCCCCGTCAAGGAGCATGGAGGAGTCCAGCTTCAACTTGGCACAGGGCTTCAGTCAGACCTTGGAGCCCATCCTTTCCAGCATGGAAGTGGCAACAACTCCATGGCAGCACTTGCAGACCCAGCTGTGATGCAGTGTCTGGTGGCCGATGTCTCAGTTTTCACTGCAGCATAGGCGGAAACCACCCAACATTTGAGTGCTGCAGTGGACGTTCTGACTGAGGTCATGAAATCCATGCTTGTTGCCATGTAAGTCCAGCTTGGCCAAATGCAGGCTCAGACTGCTGCCATCATGGCTGTGGATCTCAGTGCTCAGAGAGGCTTTCAGGCTCTCACAGCAGTCCAGAAATCTTTGCTCCAGCAGATTACTGGGATTACTGAGGTGCTCCGCCAGGGGAGTGGCAGTGGTTCCATAGAGCATGAACCAGCACCATGTGTGGTCGGTGGTGGAAGGGAGTCATGAGCCAGGTGTAGAGTGGGTATCCCTTGTCACTGAGCAGCCAGCCTCTGGTTCATTGTGGTGGCCCAAAGATGGCGGGTACAGCTGATTGGCACAGGATGAATGTATCGTAGCTGCTGCCAGGATAGTGGGCATTCACTGACAGGATGTTCTGGGCATGGTTGCACACCAACAGCACATTGATGGAGTGGTAGCCCTTGTGCTTGTGGTACATCTCCCCATTAATATGTGGTGCCTGCAGAGACACCTGCATGTGGTCAACGGCTTCCTATACCATCAGAAATCCTCTCTCAGGATGACAGCATTCATGCTCCCAGCACTGCCACTCTCCCAGTGCCCCTGCTCAGGCCTCTCAGCCAGCCAGCCCAGACTGCTGCTGCCCATTCCAAGGTGGTACAGTCTGATGCTGGGTCCTCAAAAAGTCAGCAGCCTTCTACCAGCCATTAAGGTAGCACTACGTAGGAGCAGCAGGACATGCAAAAGCAACCACAAGACAGCATTAAGGGAATGCACAAAAGTGAATAGTTCAGTATTGTATATATTATTGTAAGTGTTGTTGGTTAAGGCTGTTATGGAATGGTTTTTTGGTGGTGGCTTTTATTTCAGGATTTTGGTTAAGAGGATGCTATGATGGTACATGGTGGAGGGATTGAAAGGCAGGGAAATATGGAGTAATGTGATGTGGGAATGAGATTTCAGCGGAAACAGAGTCTTAGTAGCTGCTCTCAGACAACCTGTCCAGAGAAAAGGGGTCCCGGATTCTTCCTCCTCCTCCCGAGATGCTCTCCGAAGGCCTGGAAGCAAGGGCAGCACCCTCACGAGTGCTGTGGAAAACGCAGCAGACCACCTCAAATCAGGAGACACGCTCCAGCAAGTACTGGTGGACTCTCCTCGGGCAGTCCAGGCAGCAGAACCTTTGTTTCAGGTTTGCTCCACGATCTTCCTGGTGGCACCATGGGTCTGTGTGTGTGGTCGGTGGTGGAAGGGAGTCATGAGCCAGGTGTAGAGTGGGTATCACTTGTCACTGAGCAGCCAGCCTCTGGTTCAATGCGGTGGCCCAAAGATGGTGGGTACAGCTGACTGGCACAGGATGAATGTATCGTAGCTGCTGCCAGGATAGTGAGCATTCATTGACAGGGCATTCTGGGCATGGTTGCACACCAACAGCACATTGATGGAGTGGTAGCCCTTGTGGTTGTGGTACATCTCCCCATCAATATGTGGTGCCTGCAGAGACACCTGCGTCTCTCACAAGTT
Organism: Heterodontus francisci; assembly: GCF_036365525.1. Taxonomy (NCBI): domain Eukaryota; kingdom Metazoa; phylum Chordata; class Chondrichthyes; order Heterodontiformes; family Heterodontidae; genus Heterodontus; species Heterodontus francisci. The sequence goes on along the minus strand of NC_090397.1, from coordinate 46,399,072 downwards.
CAGCTGGGAGGGATTAAGTGAGGGCATTAACAGGACCTGCAAGGTCCAAAGTGGCAGTTCACACATCAAATCAGTGTTAGATGCTAGAATAAAAACAGAAAACGCTGGAAATACTCAGCAGGTCTGGCAGCATCTGTGGAGAGAGAAGCAGAGTTAACGTTTCAGGTCTGTGACCTTTCATCAGAACTGGCAAAGGTTAGAAAAGAATTAGGCTTTAAGCAAATGATTATTCCACTATTAACACTCTCTCTGGATTACTGCTTTGTCTTTCACCACAAGCATTAACACACTCTTTGCCTTTGTCCAGGACAGCTTTGTTATTTAATCTCTCCTACCCTCTGTCCTATCACACACCTCCCCTTTTGTTCTCTTCCCCACCATTCCCCCTCCCACCACCCCCCCCCCCCCACCCACTTGCTTAAAGCCTAATTCTTTTCTAACCTTTGCCAGTTCTGATGAAAGGTCACAGACCTGAAACGTTAACTCTGCTTCTCTCTCCACAGATGCTGCCTGACCTGCTGAGTATTTCCAGCACTTTCTGTTTTTATTTCAGATTTCCAGCATCTGCAGTATTTTGCTTTTATTTCAGTGTTAGATGCTATTTGACGTCAGAATCTGTCCACTCTGCATGGTTCTTGTGCACGCATGACACATTTGCGCTAATGCCCTTACAAGTAATATGTGCCCCACACAAGTGCCAGGCAATGGTCATCTCCAACAACAGGTCATCTAACCATCTCCCCTTGACATTCAATGGCATTATGATTGCTGAATCCCCCACCATCAACATCCTGGGGGGGTTACCATTGACCAGAAACTGAACTGGAGTAGCCATATAAATACTATGGCTACAAGAGCAGTCAGAGGCTAGGAATCCTGCAGTAAAAAACTCACCTCCTGACTTCTCACAGCCTGTCCACCATCTACAAGGCACAAGTCAGGAGTGTGACAGGAACATAGGAGCTGGAGTAGGCCATTCAGCCCATTGAGTCTGCCCCACCATTCAATATGATAATGGCTGATTTTCCACTTCAATGCCTTTTTCCCACACTATCCTCATATTCCTTTATGTCATTTGTATTTAAAAATCTGTCAATCTCTAAACGTACTCAATGATTGAACTTCCACAGCCCTCTGGGGTAGAGAATTTCAAAGATAAAACCCTCTGAGTAAAGAAATTTCTCCTCATTTTGTCTTAAGTGGCTTCCCCATTATTTTGAAATTGTGTCTCCTGGTTCTAGACTCCCTAAACAGGGGAAACATCTTCGCTGCATCTACCCTGTCAATTCCATTAAGTATTTTGTAGGTTTCAATGAGATCACCTCTCATTTTTCAAAACTCTAGAGAATACAGGCCCAGTTACCCCAATCTCTCCTCATAGGTCAGTCCCACCATCCTGGGAACAAGTCTGGTGATGGAATGCTCTCCACGTGCTTGGATGAGTGCAGCTTCAACAACATTCACGAAGCTCAACACCATCCAGGACAAAGTAGCCCACTTGATTGGCACCCCATTTGCCACCTTCAACATTCATTCCTTCACCAGTGGCACACAGTGGCAGCAGTGTGTACCATCTAAAAGATGCACTGCTGCAACTTACCAAGCCTCCTTCGACAGCACCTTCCAAACCCGTGACCTGTACCACCTAGAAGGACAAGGGCAGCAGATGCATGGGAACACCACCACCTGCAAGTTCCCCTCCAAGCCACACACCATCCTGACCGGGAACTAGATTGCCGTTTCTTCACTATCGCTGAGTCAAAAACCTGGAACTCCCTCCCTAATATCACTGTGGCTGTACCTACCACATATGAACTGCAGCGGTTCAAGAAGGCAGCTCACCATCACCTTCTCAAGGGAACTTGGGGATGGGTAATAAATGCTGGCCTTGCCAGCAGTAATCACATTCCATCAATGAATAAAAAGTCAGAGCGGGCCGCACCAGATGTGCCTGGAAACGTTTTGGGCTTCCATGGCAATCAGTGTTATGGAACTGAAATTCGCTATGTCTAATATGAGGAGTGTGACCTCACAGTGAAGCAGCCATCTGAACCATGGCATGTTATTAGCAGCAAAGGGGTAGGAAACCTCTTGTATTGCATGGCCCTGTAACATAAACCATCAATCAGTTCTAAATGTGAAACTCAGAATGGTGAGTCTCCAAAAAATGAATTACATTATTCAACATGAGTTTCCTCATTTTAAAAAATGGCACTGTTCAGTGTAAGTCAATAATTGAGGGGTGGGGAGGATTGATGGGATATAAAACTAGAGGTGGTGTATATATTTCCAATGAAATAAATTTTGAACAGATTTCCCCAGAGACCTTGACATAAAGTTCTTGGAAAATAAATAAGGTTCAGCTTACTGCAATAAATAAATACCACACTTACAGTAAAAAGATCTCTGTATGTATTGTGGAAGAGCGGCTCTATGTGTTTACTGTTCAACTTGAGTGAAGAAACTCGGTGACCTCAAGCTTCCAGTTGCCTGTCATTTTAATTCTCCATTTGTCCTTTCTGTCCTTGGCCTGGTACTGTGTTTCAACAAAGCTCAATGAAAGTTTGAGGAACATGCTGACCTTGCCAGCACGCTCACATCCCCCCGCAAACGAATATTTAAAAAAGCACCTCATCTTTCAACTGGGCACTTTACAGACTTCTGGATTCAACACTGAAGTCAACAATTTTAGATCATGACCTCTGCACCCATTTTGTTTTGGGTTTCTTTGCTGTTTTTTTCTCTCTTTTCTCTATTTCCTTTATTTTGTGTTCAGATGGTAGCCATTCTCCTGCCATTCACACCTCCTCTAGATGCGTCTTTTGTTTCTTTACTTGTCCCATTACCACTCCCTTTGGTCTTGCATCATGAAACCTTTTGTCATTTAATCTCTCCTGCCCTCCACCCTATCACCAACCTTCCCTTTTGTTCTTCTTCACAACCTCCTCCCTTTCACTCGCTCCAAACCCATTACATTTCTAACTTTTCTCAGTTCTGATGAAAGATCATAGACCTGAAGCGTTAACGTTTGATTCTTTCTTCACAGATGCTGCTAGACTAGCTCAATGTTTCCAGCGTTTATTTGAAATACGTTAATGTTTTCTGTGTGAAACTTTGGCTCAAAACATTTCTGAAGTTCCTCTTCCAGACTATTTTCAAATCATTCAGAAAAACAAATAAATATTCTTACATGGGAAGCAATGACACATTTCAATGTTTCCAATGAAAAATAGGTTTTTGGAAACAATGGCCGGAATTTTACACCGCCCCAGCGGGTCGGATGGTGGCATGGGGGTGGCGTAAAATTGAGTGGCAGGCTCTGGGAGGCCTAACTGCCCCGATTCCGCCTCCGACCAAATTTACGGAGATCTGGTGGGGGGCGCGGGGGGTGAGAAGCAGCCCGCCCGCCTGAGGCCAATCAAGACCCTTAAGTGGCAACTTAACGGCCACTTAAGGGCCCTCACCCACCTCCACAGGCAGACCAAAGAGCGTCTTTCACCGAATTGATGGTCCTCCAGCAGCAGTTGATGTTTATCTCGGTGTGCGGCCTGGGAACAGTCCGTGGAGCATAGACTCCTGTGTTACTGAGCTGCCTGGGATGAACCTTGACAAAAACCACTGCATCTCTTTCCATACCTGCTTTGCAAAGACACATTCCAGAAGGAGGTGGGCGACTATCTCTTCCCCACCGCAGCCACCTCGAGGGCAGCGTGTGGAGGGGGCGAGACTCCGGGTGTGCAGGAAGGATCTGTTGGAGAGGGCCCTTCTCACCACCAGCCAAGCTACATCTTGGTGCTTGTTTGAAAGTTCTGGTGGTGAGGCATTCTGCCAAATGACTTTGGCATTCTGCTCAGGGAACCATCCAACCGGATCCACCATCTCCTTTTCCCGTAGGGCCTTGAGGACATTCCGTGCAGACCACTGCCTGATGGATTGGTGGTCAAAGGTGTTTTCCCGCAGAAACTTTCCCAGGAAGGATAGGTGGTATGACACGGTCCAACTGGATGGAGCGTTCCGCGGCAATGTGACCAGGCCCATCCTTCGTAACACCGGGGACAGATAAAACCTCGGAACGTAGTGACACTTGGTGTTTGCGTACTGGGGCTCTACGCACAGCTTGATGCAGCCGCACACGAAAGTGGTCATCAGGATGAGGGCGACGTTGGATACATTTTTCCTGCCCTTATCCAGAGGTTTGAACATCGTGTCCCTCCGGACCCGGTCCATTTTCGATCTCCAGATGAAGCAGAAAATGGCTCGAGTGACCGCCACAGCGCAGGAGGGGGGTATGGGCCAGACTGGCGCCACATACAGCAACAACATGAGTGTCTCACACCTGATGACCAGGTTCTCACCCACAATAGAGAGAGATCGCTGCTCCCACATGCTCAGTTTATGGTGTACCCTGGTTACCAGCTCCTTCCATATCCCCAGCACCTTCAGGTAGTATGACCTGACGGTGAAGGGGACAAAGGATCAGTTGGCCCAGTTCCCAAAGAACATGGCCTCACTCTTGCCGTGGTTGACTTTGGCACCCGAGGCCAGTTCGAACTGGTTGCAGATGCTCATCAGCCTGCGCACAGACAGCGGATCCGAGCAGAAGACGTCAATGTCGTGTCCATGTACAGGGAGATTTTGACCTGAGTGCCTCCACTGCCTGGGATTGTCACCCCTCTTATGCTCGCATCCTTCCTAATGGACTCAACAAAAGGTTCAATACAGCAAACAATAAAGACAGGGGAGAGAGCACAGCCCTGTCTGACTCCAGATTGGATCGGGAAACTTTCTGATTCCCACCCATTGATTGAGACTGTGCTACTGATGTTTGTGTAGAGCAGTTTGATCCAATTGCAGATTCCCTCCCCAAGTCCCATTTTGGACAGTACGTCCATCATGTAGGTGTGCGATATCCTGTCAAAAGCCTTCTCCTGGTCCAAGCTGATGAGGCAGGTCCAACCTCCTATCCCATACATAGGCGATCGTATCCCTGAGTAGCGCGAGACTATCAGAGATCTTCCTGCCGGGTACAGTACAGGTCTGGTCAGGGTGGATCACCAACTCCAGAGCAGACCTGACCCAAATGGCGATGACTTTGGACAGAATCTTGTAGTCAACATTAAGCAGTGAGATGGGCCGCCAATTTCTGATTTCTGCCCTCTCCCCCTTCCGCTTGTAGATGAGGGTGGTGATGCCTTTCCTCATGGATTCTGACAGGCTGCTGGCCAGAAGCATACTCTCGTATACTTTCAGCAGGTCCGGGCCGATCCAGTCCCACAGAGCCGAATACAACTCAACCAGTAAGCCGTCGCTTCCGGGAGTTTTACTCGTCTCAAAGGACCTGACAGCATTTGTCAGCTCATCCAGAGTTAGCGGCTTGTCCAGTCTCTCCCTCATGTTGTCATCTAATACTTCTGTGATAGATGACAGGAAGGACTGGGAAGCAGTGTTGTCCTTGGGCTTCACGTCATACAGCCCAGCATTAAAGGATTTGCTGATCCTTAGTATATCGGACTGCGAAGATGGTACCGAGCCATCCTCTTCCTTCAGGCTGCTGATCACAGAGCTCTCTCTGTGTTCCTTTTGGAAGAAGAAACACGAGCACATCTCATCCTGCTCAACGGTACTGACTCTGGACCGGAAGATGATCTTGGAGACCTCCTTGGCAAAAAGCGAGGCATGCTGGCTCTTCACCTCGTGGAGATCCTTCTTGACCTCGACCCCCATCAACTGCAGCCGGAGCAGATTTTGCATTCTTTTCTGGAGTTGGGACATTTCCCGCTGTCTCTCTTGCCCTCTGAACTCCTTTGGAGATAAAGAACCTCTTGATGTTCTCCTTGATCGCCTCCCACCAGTGAACTGGAGACTCAAAGAGGGGTTTCACAGTTCTCCAACCTTTGTAATCCCTTTTGAGTTCCTCAACGTACTTTGGGGTTCACAGTGTAGCATCGAGCTTCAATGACCCCCTGCCAACCCGCTGGTCATCCTGCAAGTGACAGTCGGCCAGTAAGAGGCAATTGTCGGAGAAGAACACCGGCTTGACGTTGGTGGATCGGACTGTGACAGCATGGGACACAAGCAGGAAGACAATCCTGGAACGGGCAGACCCGTCCGATCTTGACCATGTGTATCTATGCCGCGCTCTGTCTGCAGGTTTGCTGAAGACGTCGTGCAGCTTGGCATCTTTTACTATTTCCATTAGGAATCTGGACGTAGCGTCCAGTTGCTGTCATCACTACCGGATTGTCCAGCTGCATCGATGATGCAGTTGGAGTCACCGCCTAGAATGACCGGCCTGGACGTTGCCAGCAGCAGTGGGAGCTGCTGGAAGACAGTCAGCCGCTCGCTGCATTGAACTGGGGCGTATACGTTGATCAACCGGAGCACAGCATTGTTGTATATTACATCTGCTACGAGGAGGCGACTGCCCACTACCTCCTTAACTTTGGAGATGGTGAAGTTACCTCCTCACAGCAGAATACCCAGGCCAGAGGAACGGGAATCATTACCCCCTGACCAGATCGATGGCCCTTGGGACCACCGTCGCAACCATTGCCTGTAGGTGCTGAGGTGTGGTATTCCACACTCCTGCAGAAACAGTAGGAGGGCTTTGACCTTGGCGAGGTAGTCCAAGGTCGAAACACATCGCGTAGTGGATTTAATGCTATGCATGTTAATTGAAGCAATCTTTATACCCATTTTTAAGTTAGTTGTTGCTTCCCGCACCATTTGTCCTTGCTAGTCCCAGTCCTTCGGGATGTTCCTGCATACCCATCGTGTATGCAAGCTGTTTCACGTTCATTGGGCTCAGAAACCCCTCCTGGTTTCTCATGCAGGGTTTGTTCCACCGAGGTGACATCGGAGGGGGGGGGGGTCTTGTAGGCAGCAAGGCTTGGGCTGTCCTCTGCCGTTGGTATCTTACCCCTCTGTTCCTCCTCAAAAACTTCACTGCTCCCAGCTTCCCGGAGCTGGAGTCCGCCCAACGCTTCTTTGTTCTCGGTGTCCCGGAGCTGGGATGCGCTGGGCATGTCGCTAGGTTCGGTGCTTTGGGTTTGGGGCGCGCTGGGCCCATCACAGCTTCCAGTGCCCCAGAGCTGGGGGGTTTTATCTTCCAGCTCCTTTGAGTTCTGCCGCTTCTTTTGCAGGTGCCGTCGTTCCGGCCCTTCCTCATCCAATGAGGAGGAGCTGCCGTAGTCTGTCTCAGACGGTAGCCTCCTCTTGCCACTGGTTTGGGTGGTGGCCTGTTCCGTTTTTGGAGGTTTATTTCTTTGTGGTTTTCCTTTGTACCACTTGCCACTGACTAGTTCTTCCATCTGCTGCCTCCTCCTCCATTGATTCTATCTGTAGAGGAGGGGTTTCTGAGCACGGGGTAGGTGTTGGGTCACTGGTTGCAGCTGCCTCCCCTTTCTCCTCCTTCTCAGGTATACTTTCCTCACTGCGGTTGCTTGTCTCCTTCCCAGCACCAGACGCATTTGCCGTTCCTTCTCCTGGTTTTTCCTTGGACCTTGCCGCCTGAGCATAACTGAGGCAGCATTTGGGGTAGGTTTTGCAGAGGTGGCCTGCCCCACCGCACAGGTAGCAACACTTACTCTGCTTACAGTCCTTGGTCTGATGGCCTTCCTTCTTGCAGTCCTTGCAGACGACTGTGCTGCAGTTAGCTGCCACATGACCAGATTTTCCACAGGTGCGACAAACTCTGGGCTGCCCTGCATTTACCAAGAAGCCTCGACTTCCCCCCCCCGATAGCGAAGCTGGAGCAAGGGGGGGATGGATGATGGCTCTGTTGGCATCGACCTTCAAGGTCACCTTGACCTGCCGCTTGCTGGTCCGAATCCCAAATGGGTCCTTGACATCAGTGCTGCTGCCGGCCACCTCGACGTACCTGGCGAGGAAGATGAGTACATCTACGACAGGAACATGGGGGTTATAGAGGTGAATTATCACCACCCGGTCATGTTGTGACAACAGTGTGAAGAGTGGCTCCACTGTGAGGATGGACAGCAGCGCCTGGTTTCCCTTCTCCTTGAACACCTTCAGGAACTTGATGCATCCACCACATTCTTGAAAGTCACGTCGAAATACCCACTGCTGGAGACGTCCGCAGCATGGAATCCACAGCAAACAATAAGGATTTTTCTAATGACGAAGGTACGGTCAACTGGTGCATCTCCTTCATTATCCTTCACCACCACCCATACAGTATTACACACTCCCGGGCCTGAAACTTTAGAATTGGTTATAGCCATTTTACTCAAAAACCTACCTGGAACAGGATCAAAGGCCTCCTCCACCTGCTGACTCTTAAATGCCTTCTGTTGACAATATCACAGGTGATGTCCTGTCTCATACCTGTACCGACCTCCAACCCGCAAACCACCACAACAACGTCACCTCAGCCATTTTGGAAAAATCGCGCCCAAAGCTTGTTTCAAATTTAAATGTAAATGTCAGAAAGCACAGGTACTTATATCAGTCATCTGTCTCATTATTTTGCTGCTTGTGTGTCTCATTCAACAAAGCTTTCTTTCTGAATTAACATAATGGCTCATAAGAAAACCTATACTTGAACGAAACTGCTAACAGTCATTTCCCATTAATTAAGACACTCAAAGGCACAGATAACAGGTTTCTAAGTAAATTTGATCACTTAATTGTGAAATTTGCGGATTTCTGTTTTTTAATAGGTTTCAGCTCGTATTTTGACTTTTGGAGAGAAGACTGCAGGGAAAAATGGCAGAGGGAAACTTTTTCAAAAAGCATTTTGAGCAAGTTCTTCTAACTGGTTCTTCGAGATTGATTGTTTTCATAAGTCCTTACTGGCTTCTCATTGGTAAGGCTTGACTTTATTTGTTTTATTCATTTCAGCATTTTTAGTTTTTAGCTTATATTTAACAGAAAGATGAATTGCTAGAATGCTTCCAGAAGGATTTACTTTTAAGCAGCTTTATTTATGAGGCTACAATCATGCAGCCTTATAAATAAAGTTCCTGCTGGGATAGTTTGTTGCTAGCAGACTAGATATGAAAATATCAATCCCAACGTTGTTGGAAACAGCTTGACAAATAAATTAAAAGCAAAATACTGCAGATGCTGGAAATCTGAAATAAAAACAAGAAATGCTGGAAATACTCAGCAGGTCTGGCAGCATCTGTGGAGCGAGAAGCAGAGTTAACATTTCAGGTCAGGGACTCTTCTTCAGAACTCTGGTTGGTACAATAAAACACTAACAAATAACTCTTTTTAACACTGATTGTTCAGGTAGTACCTGGACATCAGAATCTCTCTATTGTGTTGATAACTATTATGGTACTAAGAAATGAAACGCCTTTAGCTGATAACTTCGCAAAAGAGTCAGCATTTTTTGCAGTATTGAAAGACTACCATACTTCTGCTATGGTAAAATGTAACTGATAACCACTGAAAATATCAATTTAGCTAAATATTAAGGAACTTTTCAAATTAACCTAAATAAGGTGGCTATTTACTGCATTTTTAAAAGTTTTATTGACTGAACTACAAATCACTGTAAAATTAGAATTTACTACTCTCATAGGACTAACGGTATTCCTGTATTTATTTCATCTCGATTCATTTGTACATTTGTTTGGTAATTTAACAATTCACATTAGTTAGGTAGTGCAAGAATAGGTCCTGGTGTGAAGTGACATTTATCTCGTGGTTGGGTTCCACTGGACCACCCACTTGTGATTTTATTGCTTGTGTATTATCTAGTTGAGTACATCATTGCATAAATGTAGTGCCACACCAGAATCCATCTGCTATCACTAGAAAATTCATGGTAAACTAATGGACGATTTTTACCTGGCCAAATGGGCATTAAAAGACTCAAAATAGGTTCAGTGGACTGACCGCACCATAAACAGTGGTCCTCCGACTGCTGCCACTTTTAAAGGGACCTTCTCCTGGGCGATTGAAGTGCCTACCTGTATCAGATGGTAGATCTCTTCATTAAGCAAATCAAGGTCCTCCGATGTAGCTCAGACCCTGAGGCACAATTTTCAGGGAAAGATGGACAGAGCATGCACTGTGCATGATCTGCCAGTGTGTTTTAACAGTAAGAGGCTTAATCAGCTCCTTAACTCACGAGCAAATGTGTGCTTCCTGGCTTGACAAAAATACTTTGGGTAACTGCTGGCCATGACTCTCCCCTCTCTGTCTTCACCTGCCCTCTTTAATGACTTACCTGATCAAAATGCTTCAGATTTCCTTGTCCAATGACCCTTCATTGCATTAATCTCCTACTCTAACTTATACTTTTCCAGGATGTGAAATCTGTGGAATTCTTAACCCCCACAGTCTGCCTTTCCTACTACAAGCAATGGTTTTGAATTCAAATCTTAATGGCAATTAACCACTACATTATTTCATCTTCATGACTACTCTTTCAAACTAAATGGTATCCCATTATGTAGGCATTGGCCTTTCATTATGATTTTCTTTTTTTACAAAAGAGTCCACGAGCTATCCTGTGCTAAAAAGGAATATTGGTCTTAGGGGCACTTGCTTGTGGAATTGAAATATTGGTTTTTCATTAATATTTTAATGTTACTTTTGATACCTATGACAAGCATTTCTTCACAGATGTGTTTTCTGTAAAAACCAAAAAACAGAGTGAAAGAGATTGAGTGCTTCCCACAGCCATTGCTCTGTTACTAGGCTACTCCACATGTGCCGACAATAGCACAGGTGACAAAGTTACAAAAAGACATAAAACATTGTGCCAGTTCTTAAACACACAGGATTGGGTGCTTGATCCATTTGTTGAATTTAGTCTGAGCTTGGATTAACCCCACTTATTAAAAATACACCATTGTTTCGCACAGTACTGGCATACTAAACAAAGAAAAATAAAAGCTGAAAGAGGGAGTAGAAGTTTTAACATCTGTAACTAGGAGCTGAGAAAAATTAATGGGGCAGATTTTTTATATCATGCTTGGTATAAAGGGAAGGGTCACTTGGGCTCAGCACAATAAGACAAATTGGGCAGAGAAGATTGCACGCCTGCTTTTGGTCCATTTAAATCAATGGATAGATAATTGGACTGGTTCCTTTATGGGCATGTAATTCTCTCTGCCTGAGTTTCCTCTATGAACTTCCCGTTAGGCCAAGTGCAATAAGAGGAAAATCTGCTCCAATCTTTCTTAAGTTCGTTGTTGTAAAAAAAAAAGTTTCTATTCAACCTAAGTTTGGAGGATGCTCTATTACTTTGTTTACAGCACCAATAGTTTTCAAATCCAGTTTAAATATTTTGAGATAAAAGGCATTTTTGGAACTATTAATATGGAGTATTGATACACATGGCTGAAATATCCTCCAGAATCGCAGCCTAGGATAGAAGAGGCCCATGTTCCTTGTTAGGCCAAGAGGAGAACTCCTGCTGCTCCTCGACTATAAGGAATCTTCAGAAATGTTAAAGAAACAACTTACCTACTCGGCCTTTTCTGGGTTAATGCTGATTGCTTCCAGCTTTTGTTGATGGGTTTGGTGCTGTGTAGGTATCCCAATCCCAGGAGTTAAAATTGTATTTTGGTGCTGATGGCATCATTGTCTGTGACCTTCCCATTTTAGTTAGGACCCCCACGTGCCTAGGACAAGTGGTCACCATGCTGTTGGAATTCCAGCAGTTAAAATGGCTATTTTAAGTAGCCGTTGGGCAAGTTGGGTCAAAATTGGCACTAGCATTATGCCAAATAACAGCTAAAGCCACTGAGAGTGGAATAGGACAATTTGAGATGGACTGACAGAATTACTGCTGTTACGGACAGTTGGTAAGGGATGTGGGTAGTTCCCAATGTTCACCTCCTAACTGACCGCAATCGTGTTTTGTTTAAACTTATAAGTTAGCTCCTGAATAATTTTTAGGGTCAAATAAACAGACAAACGTCAGGTTTTCTTGTAGGTTAAACAAAAGATAACTACTTATTTTTACAAAATTTCTGCAATGGTCACAACCTCACCCGCACATGCATTTACTCTCTCACGCACACGTGCACACAAGAACAGTTGGATAGAGAGAAAAGGGTAGGATGTAGTTCAAAGTGAGGTAGGTGTTGAATTTTCTCAGGCGGGCAATCTCTTCTAAAAATACAGGTCTGTTGTCTTGAACTTGTTGAGGTGTTGTAGATTAAGACTTCAAACTGGAGGTGGTGGTCACTTTCAGTTCTCTGCTGCAGCAAGTTGGAGTATAGAATTAGCAGCAGAACTTCTTCCTTATTTAGGCTGCATCCTTCCACAGCCCCTGGCTGGACTACTTTCTGTGATGTTGTGATCTCCCCTCTCTTTCCAGAGGGCTAGCTTTTAAGGTCAAAATACATCACATTAGTATTTCTGTAAGTTGACACGTGGCCTTCTCCCGTGGTGTGACCACACAATGGACCAGCATGTGGAATCCATGGTTATCTATTGATGTCTGGATGGTTACCATTCTGTATTGATGTGGCTACTTCACATCTTTTGTCACAGAAGAACGCTTTCAATTCAGGAATGTCTCTTGATGGTTTCAGGATGGGTGTAGTTAACATCCTGAATGTATCCTTTTGTCCTTTCGAGACAGTGAGGCAGTTTTTCAATACACCGGCCAGGTCATCTGATCTTCAGTAGCCATCTTTGCAGCACTTTGCCCACTTTCTTTAAAGGAAAAAAGTCAATTTCAAGGAATCCACATTGAATAAAGTTTGTATCTTAAAAGTTAGGAATATGATACATCATTACTGGGCAAGACACTGCCCATCTCACTTCTTTCAATACTGTGTTGATAAAGAACACTAAATGTTATAAGGGTAAATTTTACATGTTAGCATTCTTGGCATGGAGCCTCACTCACTGGAATCCAGTCTACATAATTGGTGGCTTACATGATTTTCCAGTAAATAAAATGAACAAATGGAAAGTTGAGACAGCTGCAAATCAGACATAACTATATCTACTCACCCGAAACGTTAACTCTGCTTCTCTTTCCACAGATGCTGCCAGACCTGCTGAGTGATTCCAGCATTTCTTGTTTTTGTTTCAGATTTCCAGCATCCGCAGTATTTTGCTTTTATATAACTATATCTACACCCAATTATCTGATCTGTCCTTCTGTCAAGCAGGATGCTGCACCAGGGCAGTAACTTGTAAATGTTATCCCAGATTTCTTTAAGCACCACCCACATGCAATTGATTGATGGGCTTGAATTCACAACAATGCCTTTCTGCCTGCAGTATGCATGTTTCTACCATAGGATTAACTGCTCAGTATACATTAACATGCTCAGATCATACAATTACTACCAGCAATTGGAAATTAACAAAACAGACTTATCACCACTGTAAATCCTTAATGGATGTGCAATGGAAAACATTGGCTGCTTGTTTATGTAGAAATAAATCCAAATGAGATTGAATTGAAATTGTATTATTTGTATCAGAGATTTAACATTTAATTCTAACTGCATTCAGCCACTTGCTTTCCAGTAGAAAATACATAAGGCATTACAGGTGAATGAAAAATTTATTACATCTGTGCTTTAACTTATCACCAATTCTCCCTTTCTATTTGCAGTTTATTTCTCTCTTAAGCATTGTGTTTGAATATTGTATGTCACTTTTACTTCCTGAATGTTTACATTTAATTTATGATTAAGAACAGGAGTTAATGTTAATGTTAAGTCGCAATGATACTGATGATAATTCTTTTCCTTTACATTCAGATTCAGTGACTCCATCAAGTCAGATCCCCAAATAGTGTTGACATGAACCCTAAGATGAAAGCAAAAGAATATTCAGGCTAATCTTTAGCATGAAATATCTTTAGCAAACAGGGTTAAAGAAAATCCCAAAGCCTTTTATTCATATATAAGGAGAAAGAGGGTAACTAGAGAAAGGATTGGCCCACTAAAGGACAAAGGAGGAATGTTATGCTTGGACTCAGAGAAAATGGGTGAGATTCTAAACGAGTACTTTGCATCGGTGTTCACCGAGGAGAGGGACATGACGGATGTTGAGGTTAGGAACAGATGTTCGATTACACTAGGTCAAGTCGGCATAAGGAGGGAGGAAGTGTTGGGTATTCTCAAGGGCATTAAGGTGGACAAGTCCCCAGGTCCGGATGGGATCTATCCCAGGTTACTGAGGGAAGCGAGAGAGGAAATAGCTGGGGCCTTAACAGATATCTTTGCAGCATCCTTAAACACGGGTGAGGTCCCGGAGGACTGGAGAATTGCTAATGTTGTCCCCTTGTTTAAGAAGGGTAGCAGGGATAATCCATGTAATTATAGACCGGTGAGCCTGACGTCAGTGGTAGGGAAGCTGCTGGAGAAGATACTGAGGGATAGGATCTATTCTCATTTGGAAGAAAATGGGCTTATCAGTGATAGGCAACATGGTTTTGTGCAGGGAAGGTCATGTCTTACCAACTTAATAGAATTCTTTGAGGAAGTGACAAAGTTGATTGATGAGGGAAGGGCTGTCGATGTCATATACATGGACTTCAGTAAAGCGTTTGATAAGGTTCCCCATGGCAGGCTGATGGAGAAAGTGAAGGCGCATGGGGTCCAAGGTGTACTAGCTAGATGGATAAAGAACTGGCTGGGCAACAGGAGACAGAGAGTAGCAGTGGAAGGGAGTTTCTCAAAATGGAGACGTGTGACCAGTGGTGTTCCACAGGGATCCGTGCTGGGACCACTGTTGTTTGTGATATACATTAATGATTTGGAGGAAAGTATAGGTGGACTGATTAGCAAGTTTGCAGACGACACTAAGATTGGTGGAGTAGCAGATAGTGAAGGGGACTGTCAGAGAATACAGCAGAATATAGATAGATTGGAGAGTTGGGCAGAGAAATGGCAGATGGAGTTCAATCAGGGCAAATGCGAGGTGATGCATTTTGGAAGATCCAATTCAAGAGTGAACTATACAGTAAATGGAAAAGTCCTGGGGAAAATTGATGTACAGAGAGATTTGGGTGTTCAGGTCCACTGTTCCCTGAAGGTGGCAACGCAGGTCAATAGAGTGGTCAAGAAGGCATACGGCATGCTTTCCTTCATCGGACGGGGTATTGAGTACAAGAGTTGGCAGGTCATGTTACAGTTGTATAGGACTTTGGTTCGGCCACATTTGGAATACTGCGTACAGTTCTGGTCGCCACATTACCAAAAGGATGTGGATGCTTTGGAGAGGGTGCAGAGGAGGTTCACCAGGATGTTGCCTGGTATGGAGGGCGCTAGCTATGAAGAGAGGTTGAGTAGATTAGGATTATTTTCATTAGAAAGACGGAGGTTGAGGGGGGACCTGATTGAGGTGTACAAAATCATGAGAGGTATTGACAGGGTGGATAGCAAGAGGCTTTTTCCCAGAGTGGGGGATTCAATTACTAGAGGACACGAGTTCAAAGTGAAAGGGGAAAAGTTTAAGGGGGATATGCGTGGAAAGTTCTTTACGCAGAGGGTGGTGGGTGCCTGGAACGCGTTGCCAGCGGAGGTGGTAGATGCGGGCACGATGGCGTCTTTTAAGATGTATCTAGACAGATACATGAATGGGCAGGAAGAAAAGAGATACAGAACCTTAGAAAATAGGCGACATGTTTAGAGAGAGGATCTGGATCGGCGCAGGCTTGGAGGGCCGAAGGGCCTGTTCCTGTGCTGTAATTATCTTTGTTCTAATCACTGCTATTTTAATCTTTCTGATTTTAAAAGTGATGCTCATGGTGAGACAACCTTTTTTGATTCAAATTAGAACAGCATTTTTGACCAAATTAAATGCATTTTTAGCATTAACTTGGTAGGTTGTTGGGAGCCATTTGTCTTCCCTTTCCTATTATAATGATTTGCAGAGGCATAGTCCACATGGTGTTTATAAATAGTACCTGTATAACAGGGCTTCAAATCCATGGTTTAGACATACTCTTGTGACTGCTTTCGTGCAATGTGATAATCCAGTCATTGTTCATAAAAGGATCATCTTAATGCCAGTTGGAATAGGAGAGTGAGATTTACAAAATTGACTGCAATATATGAATCTGAATGAAATTCTGAAAGCAATCATAAAGCTTGAAAAATGTACAGAAATCTACTGTAATCTGGATATCTGTAATCTCTTTTCAGAGGCAGCTTCATCAATGTTGCTCCTTTTTTACAAATCAAATAATAAAGTATGATTGCATTTCTTGTAATTTTATCCCTCTCGCTTTATAAATAATTTTTTGTGTAACTGGTGAATCTTGATGACATCATTATTATAATTGGTCTTCTAAAACAAATGACATTAATTGGGGAAATCTGCTTGAATGGATAATTGATTCTGAAAGTGTGAAGAATCTGAATTAACATGCACAGTTGAAACTGAAGCACAGTTTGTAATTGTTAAGTTGGCTCACTAACTCCTCTCAGCCAGTTCTTTGATTAATGTCATTTATCACAGGTTCCTGTTGACAACATTACTTGAACAGAACAGGGTTCCTTTCTAAGCAGTACCAACGATATACAATCATATGTGTAATCCAACGTTTCTTAGAGAAACCTGATTTCCTACTGTGTAACTACTTAGCTATAATATGTTACAAAATATTGCATCAGTTTGTCAGACAGATTTTGCTGTCAGTGACAAATGACGCCAGCTCTTCACTGCTCTTGCATTTGTCCAGAGACTCTGGAATTTACTGTAAATTAGAAATCCAAAATGGCAAAGCACGGCACCCTCTACAGGGCAAGCAACTGTGTATCTCCTTAACCAATCAGGCTGAAGAATCCTTAATAAGCAGTGCGGCGTCTTAACCAGGAAATGTCAGTTAGAATATTGAAATCAATGTTAAATCAGGTACAGAAAGCAAAATGAAGAATGGAAAAGATGGGATTGAATTGAGAGAGAGATAGAGAGATAAGACAGCAAGAAAAAGTTAAATACTGTTTTATTTAAATGCTTTTTAAAATAATATCTCCAATGATAATTAAAATCTGAAGGAATGAGACTTTATACATAGAAAAGTTAATTTTCAATGCCAGAGAGGTTGTTTGCCAATAGTTAAGACTTATCACACTGTTACAAGAGTACTTTGACCGAAATGGGCAATCCCTAACTTTTTCTGGTGAATTTAGTGCTTGTCTATCATGTGAGTACAGCAATTACACACCGTTACATATATTTTAATACCGGATCTCTTGGTGTGCTATCAGTAAAGTGCAGCTTCAGGAGGAGCAGGGAAACTTGGACAGTAACTTCAAGATTTCCATGTTTAACTGTGCATTAATGGCTGCCAGAAGTTGCTGTCTAATTTACATGTTAAAAATGGTGAACACTGATAATCTCACCATTATTTATACAGCAAAATCTGGCCCATTGTGCATAGTTTATTTCCAGGTCAATCCTGATAAAATTGTTAATATAGTGTGAGCTAGGAGATGAAGCAATGTAGGTGTGTCAGAAATAATATGGTTTGCCCAATAGTTGAGTGGATAAATATATTGTCAGATATGATACTAAGCCACATAGACCAGGATGTTGCAGTTCATTCCCTGATCAGTGCATGTTTGTTATCTCAACTGAGGTAGCAATAATTGACTTCATAGGAATTTAGGAACAGGAGCCTTTTCCACCATTCAATTAGATCATGACAGATCTGCACCTCAACTCCATTTACCTGCCTTTACTGAATATCCCTTGATACCCTTACTTAATAAAACTCTTAGCAATCTGAGTCATGAAAAATTCAATTGACCTGTCATCCACAACCTTTTGGGGAGATTGTTCCATATTTCCACAATGCTTTGTGTGGAACAAGTGCTTCCTGATTTCACTCCTAAATGGCCTAGCTCCAATTTTAAGATAATGCCCCCATTTTCTGGATACACCCATTAGAGGAAATAATTTCCCCATACCTACCCTATAAAATCCACTTATCATTTCAAAGACCTTGATTAGACCTCTCCTGAGCTAATTGAGTTACAAGGGAAAAAAATTCAGTCATGACTTTTATTCGCAATCACTGTGCAGTGACCTCTAATGGACAGTGTGCATGTTGGGTTGGTACAGGATCAAGCTAGGTTATGCATGGTCATGCTGACTCTTAATATTTAGATTCCGATATGAAGACTGCCCACTTGGGTAGGTACTGTAAGGTACCAATACCCTAGCATGAGTCAGCATTCTAAGAGCAGGAAAGAAAATTGATGGGGAAAATAAATTAGCAATAATGTTTGGGAAGAACTTACGTTTTGCATACTTAATATCATTAACACTATTATGCCCTTGTGAAATAATACTTTTTTTAAACCTCACATTATCATCGTTCTGTTTAACTGGACTGAAGCTTATGATGAAGTGGGAAACATCTTGGGCTGCTCACTGCAGGATGAAAGATTAGTTAGAATCCAGTTGACATGCTTTATAATAAATAAACACTAATACTTGTATTTATAAAGAATTTTATTATGTTGAAATGTGTCAAAGCATTTCATACAAGAGGGGGCCATTTTAGCTTTCATTGCCAGGCAGAAACGGAGTAATAGGGAATCGGTAGCTGGTTTTACACTTTGGCCTATTTTGAAAATTCTATGCTACAAAAGATAACAATCCACAATTGAATGTTCCCTTTACCTGCATTGGAAGAATGCTTTTAACAAATATAATTAGGAGTTTATGCCTGTATGTAGATAAATGCTTTGTATATAGTTCTATGTGCTAAATAATAGAAATTAATGTTCAGATAGCTATCATGGAAAATGAATTGCTTTTTTAGATATAAATGCTGATTCATGTTACTGCAGCCAAGTAAAACCTAAGTTTGTTCCATTAATGCAAGTGTCTCGATTAAAGGACGGCAGATCAACATGAATGTGAATGAACACAAAGAAAGAACTTGCATTTATATAGTGCCTTCCATGAGCTCAGGACAGCCAGTAAAGTACTTTTGAAGTGTAGTCTCTATTGTAACGTAGGAAATGTAAGAATGTTAAGTAACATGTGCTGATAAGTTAAATGAAACCTGTGCAGACTATGGTTGGGTTTCCATTGGCATTAGTGGAAATGGAACTTAAGTGTGATTATACATTTAATGTGGGCATCCTTTAGTCTGATCAAATACAGGAATCTTAATATGAGATTGTTAATCAAAGCAGGTTATCCAATGCTGTATTTCTCATTGATAAGGTTAGAATTGGAATATTCTGTGTAAAGAAATATAGACGGGTTAAGTGAGTGGGCAATAAGGTGGAAGATGAAGTATAATGTGGGGAAGTGTGACGTTACTCACTTTGGTAATTAGATTAGAAAAGCAGAATATTTTTTAAAAGGCATGAAACTTGTAAATGTTGATGTTCAGAGGGACTTGTGTGTACTTGTACAAGGAACACAAAGTCCACAAGCAATTAGGAAGGTAAATAGCATGTTGGCCTTTATTGCAAGGTTACTGGAGTACAAGAATAAAGAGGTCTTGCTACAATTATACAGGGCTTTGGTCAGACCACACCTGGGGTACTGTATGTAGTTTTGGTCTTCATATTTAAGGAAAGATATCCTGCATTGGAGGTAGTATAGCGAAGGTTCACTAGATTGGTCCCTGGGATAAAAGGGTTGTCCTATTATGAGAGGTAGAGCAAATTGGGTTTATATTCTCTGAAGTTTAGAAAAATTAGAGATGATCTCATTGAAAGATACAAGATTCTGAAGGGGCTTGACTGGGTAGACACGGAGAGGTTGTTTCCCGCCTGGGGAATCTAGAACACACGGACACAGATAAGGGGCTGAGATGAGGAGAAATTTCTCCAAAGGGTTGTGGATCTTTGGAATTCTCTACACTGGAGGGATGTGGATGTGCCATAGTTGAATATAATTAAGGCTGAGATAGACAGATTGTTGGTATCTCAGGGAATCAAGGGAAATGGGGAGCGGGCAGGGAACTAGAGTTGAAGCTGAAGATCAGCCATGATCATATTGAATGGTGGAACAGGCTCAACAGGTCGTCTGGTCTACTCCTGCTCCTATTTCTTATCTTATGTTCTTATATTGGGCACACTATCCAAAAAAGGATTTTGATGTATTGGCAGAAGTTCAGGGAAAAGCAACAGTGATGATTCTGTCACTTAAACCTCCAAGTTTTGAGGACTGAGTTGCGCTTGGTCTTACTGGAGCAAAAATGATTCCGTAAGGGCTGGAGCATGGCCTTTGAGACACAGTTAACATGAATACAAATAGTTTATCACAAGACAGGAGGACACAAGTATTACAAATCTCAAGAAAGATTGTTCAGACACACACCACGCTGTATCACAGCAGTACCAATTTATGCAATTTGTGACTAGAATATGTACAGGTACAAGCTACTCCTTGGAGTATGCCTTTACATATCTCTGTTTCACTTCAATATATGGGAGGCATTACAATAGTAAAGTATTAAAAACACGTGGTAAGCAGAAACCAACTTACGGTTAAGCAAGGAAGTAATGCAAAATGACCACAGAATTTTTATGCAGTAGTATTTTATTATCATTTCAGTATTCATAATATTACTACATGGTGGCACATTTGCAGAATTTATAATGCAAAATTGTTGTAATACCTACCTGATATTCCATCATGGAACACTGGTTCTAGGGTGTGTCTGGACTCTGTTGTGTATATACCACCAGTGCTGCTTTTTGTATATAAGCAGGCAATACCATGACAATGCAGTAAGCATTTTAAGGCAGGGGCATGCTGTTATTCTGCACTACGTATCTTATACTGGTACTGTGGGGCGATTATTTTTGCATACCACATAAACCCCTCGTACTGCAATGCTACACAATTATTGCAATCACGACAGAGCAGTGAAAAGGCTTTGAGATTCCTGGAGTTATCCGACACAACATTATAAGCTTGGTGTAGTATTGCAGAAAAATGTACTTATTATAATAAGACTTACAGTTGCAGATTTTATTTTATTTAATATTTTGCTGGTATGCTGTTAGTTTATAATTATAAATGAAGTACGTTTTACCAAAAGAATAAAATAAATGACATATCTGTGAACTTTTGACCCATTTTATTGGTAACATAAGTGAAGCTGAGCTTGATGTGCTGCAGAAATTCCCAATGGTAACAGGTATTGCTTACAGATAGTGCTTTAATCTAGAAAAGATTTTTTTTTAAATCAGTAAGATAGACTAATAGAAATTGCCCAGAAACCTTTGGTGTGTGCAGTTAGAACACATGAACAGCAGAATGGAGGAACAAAAAGTGTTCACAAAAATTGCAATAATTTTGGATTCAGATTTTTATCACAGTTTGCATTGGCTGCATCTATTGTTTTGCATCTTATTATTCTTCATGTAGTCTGGAATTCCACAGGTTTTATTTCTGCATCCAATCAGTGGGCTATCTTTGTTTTGATATCAGAAAACCATTTTATATGGTGTTAATACTTCTTAAACTCCAGAAAGCTTGTTATGGAAGGATAATGCTGGAGCCTATCTTTACTCAGTTTCACATTTCTAGTGGAGAATAAAAGGATTAAATAGCTCCTCACTCAAAAGTCTCAGTAAGTGTCTGCTGATAAGTAGGACCCCAATTAACACCCTCCACCTGTATATAATCAAACAATTGATACACAACTAAAAGATTAACAATACCAACCTCTGACTTTCTTACAAACTTTTTTTCAGATTTGTTTGTTACTTAAGAGTAAAGGAAAACAGTTCAGTATAATTACGTTTTTCTTTTACTTAATCAGACACATTTTTGCTCCAATCTGCTAGCTAGCAGCTACCCTTGAGCTGAAGTGTTGTCTTTCAACCAGCATCTCTCAGACACTTCAGCTTAAGCCAGCGATTAGAAAGAAATGCCACAATGTTTTATATAATTGTCTTGCATGGTGGTGACATTTTGCATGCATATTTACTGGTTAAAATCAATTAAAAATATCTTCTGACATTAGTGAGATTGCATAAGTTACAAAGCAATAACCCCTGACCACCTTCACAACAATCAAGTCTGATTAATTGTGTCATTTTCAAATTTTAACTTGTACATTTTTGTGAGGGGGTAAATCCATCTTTTCTTTCCCTGAAGTGACATCACCTGAATCTGAGAGTGGGTGACAGCAGAGATGACCTGCTCCCAGCCTATCAGTTGATTTTCTGGGAAACCTTGCCTGCAATGTTCTGTTATGTGCTACTGGGAAGGTTCTCAACTGTCAGCACCTACTTGGACTGATTTATATTTTTGCATCTGCATTTCAACATAATAAAATTCTTTATAAATACAAGTATTAGTGTTTATTTATTATAAAGCATGTCAACTGGATTCTAACTAATCTTTCATCCTGCAGTGAGCAGCCCAAGATGTTTCCCACTTCATCATAAGCTTCAGTCCAGTTAAACAGAACGATGATAATGTGAGGTTTAAAAAAAGTATTATTTCACAAGGGCATAATAGTGTTAATGATATTAAGTATGCAAAACGTAAGTTCTTCCCAAACATTATTGCTAATTTATTTGCATCTGCCTGTAAATATTATATAAATATAGTTGAATAGTTCATTTAAAAGGCTTTCTCAAAGCTTTCTACTTTATAGAAATCTACATTACATTCCACCTTCGCTGCCTCCGGAGAATCCTTGGCATCAGGTGGCAGGACCGTATCTCCAACACAGAAGTCCTCGAGGCGGCCAACATCCCCAGCTTATACACACTACTGAGTCAGCGGCACTTGTGATGGCTTGGCCATGTGAGCCGCATGGAAGATGGCAGGATCCCCAAAGACACATTGTACAGCGAGCTCGCCACTGGTATCAGACCCACCGGCCGTCCATGTCTCCGCTTCAATGTCTGCAAACGCGACATGAAGTCCTGTGACATTGATCACAAGTCGTGGGAGTCAGTTGCCAGCGATCGCCAGAACTGACGGGCAGCCATAAAGGCGGGGCTAAAGTGTGGCGAGTCGAAGAAACTTAGCAGTTGGCAGGAAAAAAGACAGAAGCGCAAGGGGAGAGCCAACTGGGAAACAGCCCCGACAAACAAATTTTTCTGCAGCACCTGTGGAAGAGCCTGTCACTCTAGAATTGGTCTTCATAGCCACTCCAGGCGCTGCTCCACAAACCACTGACCACCTCCAGGCGCTTACCCATTGTCTCTCTAGATAAGGAGGCCAAAGAAGAAGAAGAGAAGAAGACATTACACTGTATGACTGTGCCCATGATGTTACTCCACACTGCCTTTTACCTAGAGAAATTGACTTTGAGTCCAGGTGAAATTGATAAGTTATATGTTTCCTCTTTTGACCACCAAGAGAGTCCTTCGTTTCAATCCAGTTCCTACTGACTGAGTTCACATTACAGATTTGGCACTGGTATGGAAATGCCATAATAGTGTGTGGGGCCATCTAAGGGTGCTTCATTAAAATTGATGAGAGAACATATTATAGGGGAAAAGAGGATAGAGGTTTTTTTTTATTTATTCATGAGATATGGGGTGTCACTGGCTCAGCCAGCATTTATTGCCCATCCCTAATTGCCCTTAAACTGAGTGGCTTGCTAGGCCATTTCAGAGAGCATTTAAGAGTCAACCATTTTTCTATGGGCCACTTTGAAGTCACATGTAGGCTAGATCAGGTAAGGACAGCAGATTTCCTTCCCTAAAGGACATTAGTGAACCAGATGGGTTTTTACAACAATCGACCATGGTTTCACGGTCAACATTATACTAGCCTTTTAATTCCAGATTTATTAATTGAATTCAAAATTCACCAGGGTAGGCGGTGGCGTAGTGGTATTATCACTGGATTAGTAACCCAGAGACCCAGGGTATTTCTCTGGGAACATGGGTTCGAATCCCACCACAGCAGAAGGTGGAATTTGAATTTAATTAATAAAAAATCTGGAATTAAAAGCTAGTCTAATGATGGCCATGAAACCATTGTCGATTGTTGTAAAACCCCATCTGGTTCACTAATGTCCTTTCGGGAAGGAAATCTGCTGTCCTTACCTGGTCTGGCCTACATGTGACTCCAGACCCACAGTAATGTAGTTAACTCTTACATGTTCTCTGAAATGGCCTGGCAAGCCACTCAGTTGTACCTAACCGCTACAAAGTCAATAAAAAGGAATGAAACCGGACGGACCACCCGGCATCGACCCAGGCACCGGAAACGACAACGGCAAACCCAGCCCCGTCGACCCTGCAAAGTCCTCCTTACTAACATCTGGGGGCTTGTGCCAAAGTTGGGAGAGCTGTCCCACAGACTAGTCAAGCAACAGCCTGACATAGTCATACTCACGGAATCATACCTTACAGACAATGTCCCAGACACGGCCATCACCATCCCTGGGTATGTCCTGTCCCACCGGCAAGACAGACCCACCCGAGGTGGTGGCACAGTGGTATACAATAGGGAGGGAGTTGCCCTAGGAGTTCTCAACATTGACTCCGGACCCCATGAAGTCTCATGGCATCAGGTCAAACATGGGCAAGGTAACCTCCGACTGATTGCCACCTACCGCCCTCCCTCAGCTGATGACTCAGTACTCCACCATGTTGAACACCACTTGGAGGAAGCACTGAGGGTGGCAAGGGCACAAAATGTACTCTGGGTGGGGGACTTCAATGTCCATCACCAAGAGTGGCTCGGTAGCACCACTACTGACCGAGCTGGCCGAGTCCTAAAGCACATAATGGGTCTGTGGCAGGTGGTGAGGG
The DNA here is from genome assembly GCF_036365525.1 of Heterodontus francisci. Classification (NCBI taxonomy): domain Eukaryota; kingdom Metazoa; phylum Chordata; class Chondrichthyes; order Heterodontiformes; family Heterodontidae; genus Heterodontus; species Heterodontus francisci. The sequence continues at coordinate 46,374,410 of NC_090397.1, read as the reverse complement.
AACCAACACGAGGGAAAAACATACTTGACCTCGTCCTCACCAATCTGCCTGCTGCAGATGCTTCTGTCCATGACAGTATTGGTAGGAGTGACCACCGCACTGTCCTTGTGGAGACGAAGTCCCGCCTTCACATTGAGGATACCGTCCGTCGTGTTGTGTGGCACTATCACTGTGCTAAATGGGATAGATTTCGAACAGATCTAGCAATGCAAAACTGGGCATCCATGAGGCGCTGTGGGCCATCAGCAGCAGCAGAATTGTACTCAACCGCAATCTGTAACCACATGGCCCGGCATATCCCCCACTCTACCATTACCATCAAGCCAGGAGACCAACCCTGGTTCAATGAAGACTGCAGGAGGGCATGCCAGGAGCAGCACCAGGCAGACCTCAAAATGAGGTGCCAACCTGTTGAAGCTACAACACAGGACTATCTGCATGCCAAACTGCGTAAGCAGCATGCGATAGACAAAGCTAAGCGATCCCATAACCAACGGATCAGATCTAAGCTCTGCAGTCCTGCCACATCCAGCCGTGAATGGTGGTGGACAATGAAACAACTAACTGGAGGAGGTGGCTCCACAAATATCCCCATCCTCAATGATGGGGGAGCCCAGCACATCGGTGCGAAAGATAAGGCTGAAGCATTTGCAACAATCTTCAGCCAGAAGTGCCGAGTTGATGATCCATCTCGGCCTCCTCCTGAAGTCCCCAGCATCACAGATGCCAGACTTCAGCCAATTCGATTCACTCCGCGTGATATCAAGAAACAACTGAAGGCACTGGATACTGCAAAAGCTATGGGCCCTGACAATATTCCGGCAATAGTACTGAAGACCTGTGCTCCAGAACTTGCCGCACCCCTAGCCAGTACAGCTACATCACTGGCATCTACCCTGCAATGTGGAAAACTGCCCAGGTATGTCCTGTACACAAAAAGCAGGACAAATCCAACCCGGCCAACTACCGCCCCATCAGCCTACTCTCAATCATCAGTAAAGTGATGGAAGGTGTCATCAACAGTGCCATCAAGCGGCAGTTGCTTAGCAATAACCTGCTCAGTGACGCTCAGTTTGGGTTCCGCCATGGCCACTCAGCTCCTGACCTCATTACAGCCTTGGTTCAAACATGGACAAAAGAGCTGAACTCAAGAGGTGAAGTGAGAGTGACTGCCCTTGACATCAAGGCAGCATTTGACCGAGTATGGCATCAAGGAGCCCTAGCAAAACTGAGGTCAATGGGAATCAGGGGGAAAACCCTCCGCTGGCTGGAGTCATACCTAGCGCAAAGGAAGATGGTTGTGGTTGAGGGAGGTCAATCATCTGAGCTTCAGGACATCACTGCAGGAGTTTCTCAGGGTAGTGTCCTGGGCCCAACCATCTTCAGCTGCTTCATCAATGACCTTCCTTCAATCATAAGGTCAGATGTTCGCTGATGATTGCACAATGTTCAGCACCATTCGTGACTCCTCAGATACTGAAGCAGCCCGTGTAGAAATGCAGCAAGACTTGGACAATATCCAGGCTTGGGCTGAAAAGTGGCAAGTAACATTCACGCCACACAAGTGCCAGGCAATGACCATCTCCAACAAGAGAGAATCTAACTATCTCCCCTTGACATTCAATGGCATTACCATCGCTGAATCGCCCACTATCAACATCCTAGGGGCTACCATTGACCAGAAATTGAACTGGAGTAGCCAAATAAATACCGTGGCTACAAGAGCAGGTCAGAGGCTTGCAATCCTGAGGCGAGTAACTCACCTCCTGACTCCACAAAGCCTGTCCACCATCTACAAGGCACAAGTCAAGAGTGTGATGGAATACACTCCACTTGCCTGGAAGGGTGCAGCTCCAACAACATTCAAGAAGCTCGACACTATCCAGGACAAAGCAGCCCGCTTGATTGGCACCCCATCTACAAACATTCACTCCCTCCACCACCGACGCACATTGGCAGCAGTGTGTACCATCTCCAAGATGCACTGCAGAAATGCACCAAGGCTCCTTAGACAGCACCTTCCAAACCTGCGACCTCTACCAACTAGAAGGACAAGGGCAGCAAATACATGGGAACACCACCACCTGCAAGTTCCCCTCCAAGTCACACACCATCCTGACTTGGAACTATATCGCCATTCCTTCACTATCGCTGGGTCAAAATCCTGGAACTCCCTTCCTAACAGCACTGTGGGTATACCTACCCCAAATGGACTGCAGCGGCTCACCACCACCTTCTCACGGGCAATTAGGGATGGGCAATAAATGTTGGCCTGGCCAGCGACACCCACATCCCATGAATGAATAAAAATAAAAAATATGCCATGGTGGGATTTGAACCTATGTCCCCAGAGCACTAGCCTGGACCATTGGGTTACTACTCGAATGACATTACCACCGCCACCATATTCCCTAGGTTTAGCATTCTCGCATGATAAAATAATTTATGTTATGCCTGATGACAGTTGAACTATCCTGTGATGTGGTAATCCCCTCCAGTGAAATCCAAAATTGATATTAACCGCAAAGAGTTTGCAGCTTGATTCCAGAGGTTGTTTAAAATATTAAACCTGCTGTTCCCAGGAATAGACCTTTGCCAGGTCATAAATGGAGTCTGATTTAATGAACCACCAAGCATTCATGAATTATGGGTCTATTTCAACAATGCTTGTGTTCCATCTCCAAAAACTCTCCGTAGAATAAAAATGCTCCCTCAATTCCCAGCTGCTATTTATCTGATCTCTCTGGTGGGAGGGAGGGGGAGTGATGGTGGGAAGCCTTAGGGACCCAAAGCAGTGGAGTGAGGTCAACTGACTATAAGGCATAGGGGCAGGTTCATAAAAATATTTTGGTGCACCACAAATGAAATCAATCACCCGGCCTTTTAAAAGTTGTGCCCCGCCCCCAACCCCACCTTAATGACACTGAACAGCAGTTACATACTGGTGTTACCTGCAACCTTGTTGTTATTATGGTGATATTTGGAATTGGCATTGCTCGGTTATCAGTGCTCACTTTAAGGCTAATATTACAATTGGGCTACAGTGTGCCTGGCAGTATGTAAGTGCAGCTTGCATCAGAAGTTTAGAGAGGTTGCAAGGTCCACTCATTTAAATAATTAAGCAACAATTCCAGTGCACATTTGGCAGTTCACTGGGAATGCTGCATTGCTGTACTCTGCAGAGCGTGCTCTGCAACAACAAACAAGGCTTGCACTGACCTGCTGCAGCAGCATCTCTACTTCGCCAGCCATCAGAAAGGGTATTTGTTTGCTGAGCCAGTCCATCACTTTCCTACAGATTTCATTTCCTGCCTCTTCATTTATTTTGTCATCCATTACCTTTTGTCAGCTATTGTCTTTGGCAGGCACTTTTGTGCCCCAGACATTTTTGGGAAAGGTTGAAATGTGCAGAGGAAATACTTACAGCTTTTATGCAGATTAAAAAGTATTTCCGCTCCCGTATGTGGCCACTTATCTTTAAATGACTACAACCCCTTAATTTTCCATGCTGCCGCTTTGGCAAGCTTCCAGGACTAGGACCAGCTGGCTGCAAACTGGCAAAGATTGTGCTCGCTGTGTGGATGCCTTGCTGGTTTTTGAAGCCTCGCAATGAATCAACCCTCCCATTCTTGGTATTGATCCTGATACCATGGGGCCGATACTGAGACATAGGCACCTCTAATTGCTCTGACACTAAAGTTTGCCTCTACATGTTTCATTGTAGTCCACAAGGTATTCATGCGATAACAAAACTAAACAATCTGAATTATTTAATGAGGCAAGTTACCTTACAAAATAATAGACCAGCAAGCTGGAATCAATTTACATTTAAATGCAGGCTCTAGAAGCAATACAAATTGCACTTTCACAAACGTGTAACATTTGGAATAAGATGTTTCTTCATTATATTTCTTATATAAAGAGCTTGTAATTACATAGTTTTCTTTGGCTTGGTCTATTTTACAGAATGAAGTTGCTGCAGTACATTTAGTGTCTCTCCCATAGTCCATGCTCATCAAGGTCGTTTGTAAAGAGACTTTTCTTCTTCCCTAACAAGCAGTCTAATTAAGTAAGCCTTATTAACACCACAACAGCATCCTGCAAAGTAAATTCTGAATATTTAATTCAAATATTTGAATAAAACGCTGGCTTATATGCACCAAAATATGTTAAACTCAGTAATCCCCTAGCATTTTCCCACCATTCTAAGGATTCTGGGTGGAGTGTGCAATTTCTGTTTTGGTATATTACTATAATAAAAGCAAAATACTGCGGATGCTGGAAATCTGAAACAAAAACAAGAAATGCTGGATTCACTCAGCAGGTCTGGCAGCATCTGTGGAAAGAGAAGCAGATTTAACGTTTCGGGTCAGTGACCCTTCTTCGGAACTTCTTCTCCGAAGAAGGGTCACTGACCCGAAACGTTAACTCTGCTTCTCTTTCCACAGATGCTGCCAGACCTGCTGAGTGAATCCAGCATTTCTTGTTTTTGTTGTGTTGGTATATTACTACTTGGGAGGCGATCAAGGAGAACATCAAGAGGTTCTTTATCTTCAAAGGGATTCAGAGGGCAAGAGAGAGACAGAGGGAAATGTCCCGACTCCAGAAAAGAATGCAGAATCTGCTCCGGCTACAGTCGATGGGGGTCGAGGTCAAGGAGGATCTCCAAGAGGTGAAGAGCCAGCAGGCCTCACTCTTTGCCATAGAAGCCTCCAAGATCATCTTCCGGTCCAAAGTCCGCTCCGTTGAGCAGGATAAGATGTGCTCGCATTTCTTCTTCCAAAAGGTACACAGAGAGAGCTCTGTTATCAGTAGCCTGAAGAAAGAGGATCGCTCGGTAAAGTCTTCGCAGTCCGACATACTAAGGATCAGCAAATCCCAGTCCTTCCTGTCATCTATCACGGAGGTCTTAGATGACAGCATGCGGGAGAGAATGAACAAGCCACTAACTCTGGATGAGCTGAGAAAGGCTGTCAGGTCCTTTGAGACGAGTAAAACTCCCGGAAGCAACTGCTTACCGGTTGAGTTGTATTCGGCTCTGTGGGACTGGGTCGGCCCAGACCTGCTGGAAGTATACAAGAGTATGCTTCTGGCTGGCAGCATGTCAGAATTCATGAGGAAAGGCATCATCACCCTCATCTACAAGTGGAAGGGGGAGAGGGCAGAAATCAGAAATTGGTGGCCCATCTCACTGCTTAATGTTGACTACAAGATTCTGTCCAAAGTCATCACCAGTCGGGTCAGGTCTGCTCTGGAGTTGGTGATTCACCTTGACCAGACCTATACTGTACCCGGCAGTAAGATCTCTGATAGTCTCGCGTTACTCAGGGATACGATTGCCTATGTACGGGACAGGAGGGTGGACACCTGCCTCATCAACTTGGACCAGGAGAAGGCTTTTGACAGGATATCGCACACATACACGATGGATATGCTCTCCAAAATGGGGTTTGGGGAGGGAATCCGCAATTGGATCAAACTGCTCTACACAAACATCAGTAGTGCAGTCTCAATCAATGGTGGGAATCAGAAGGTTTCCCGATCCAATCTGGAGTCAGACAGTGCTGTGCTCTCTCCCCTGTCTTGTTTGTTTGCTGTATTGAACCTTTTGCTGAGTCTATTAGGAAGGATGCGAGCATAAGAGGGGTAACAATCCCAGGCAGCAGAGGCATTCAGGTCAAAGCCTCCCTGTACATGGACGATGTTGCCGTCTTCTGCTCGGATCTACTGTCCATTCGCAGATTGATGAGCATCTGTGACCAGTTCAAACTGGCCTTGGGAGCCAAAGTAAACTGCGGCAAGAGTGAAGACATGTTCTTTGGGAACTGGGCTGACTGATTCTTTGTTCCCTTCACCGTTAGGTCAGACTACCTGAAGGTGCTGGGGATATGGTTCAGAAGGGCCGGGGCGTGCACCAAAACCTGGAAGGAGAGAGTAGCCAGGGTACACCATAAACTGAGCATGTGGGAGCAGCGATCTCTCTCTATTGTGGGTAAGAATCTGGTCAACAGGTGCGAGGCACTCACGTTGCTCTATGTGGCACAGGTCTGGCCCGTACCCCTCTCCTGTGCCGTGGTGGTATTTTCTGCTTTAACTGGAGATGCAAAATGGACCATGTCTGGAGGGACACGATGTTCAAACCTCTGGATAAGGGCAGAAAAAACATACCCAACATCGCCCTCATCTTGATGACCACCTTTGTGTGCGGCTGCATCAAGCTGTGTGTGAAGCCCCAGTATGCAAACACCAAGTGTCACTACGTACTGAAGTTCTATCTGTCCCCAGTGTTGCGAAGGATGAGTCTGGTCACATTGCCGCAGAACGCTCCATCCCGTTGGACGGTGCCCTACCACCTATCCTTCGTGGAAAAGTTTTTGCAGAAAAACACCTTTGACCACCAATCCATTAGGCAGTGGGCTGCACGGAATGTCCTCAAGGCCCTACAGGATAAGGAGATGGTGGACCCTGTCGGATGGTTCCCCGAGCAGATTGCCAATGTCATTTGGCAGAATATCTCATCAGCAGAACTTTCAAACAAGGACCAAGACGTAGCTTGGTTCGTGGTGAGAGGGGCCCTCCCCATTAGATCCTTCCTGAACGCCCGGAGTCTCACCCTCTCCACATGCTGCCCTCGAGGTGGCTGTGGTGTGGAAGAGACTGTTGCCCACCTCCTTCTGGAATGTGCTTTTGCAAAGCAGGTATGGAAAAAGATGCAGTGTTTTTTGTCGAGGTTAATCCCATGCAGCTCTGTAAGACAGGAGTCTGTGCTCGACGGGATGTTCCCAGGGATGCACACCAAGATATACATCAACTGCTGCTGGAGGACCATCAATTCGGTGAAAGACACTCTTTGGCCTGCCCAAAACCTGCTGGTCTTGCAGCGCGAAGTGTTGTCCACAACCGAATGTTGCAGACTGGCAAATTCCAAGGTCCAGGACTACGTGCTGAGGGATGCTTTAAAGCTTGGGGCAGCCACTGCAACGGCTCAATGGAGAAAGACCACTGTGTAAGGTCTTCTCCCACCATCATGAACTGAGGGGCTGAACCCATGGAAAACCCCTCCGGCTGTATACACCGAATATGGTTTAGCTGTAAAATTTACATGACATGTAAAATAGAAACATAGAAACATAGAAAATAGGTGCAGGAGTAGGCCCTTCGAGCCTCCTCCGCCTTTCATTATGATCATGGCTGATCATCCAACTCAGTAACCTGTTCCCACTTTCCCCCCAAATCCTTTGATCCCTTTCTCCCCAAGAACTATATCTAACTCCTTCTTGAAAACATACAATGTTTTGACCGCAACTGCTTTCTGTGGCAGCGAATTCCACAGGCTCACCATTCTCTGGGTGAAGAAATTTCTCCTCATCTCAGTCCTGAAAGGTTTACCCCGTATCCTTAGACTATGACCCCTGGTTCTGGACTCCCCCACCATCGGAAACATCTTTCCTGCACCTAACCTGTCAAGTCCTGTTAGAATTTTATAGGTTTCTATGAGATCCCCCGTTCACTCTTCTGAACTCCAGCAAATACAATCCTAACCGACTCAACCTCTCCTCATACGGCAGTCCCTCCATCCCAGGAATCAGTCTGGTAAACCTTCGCTGCACTCCCTCTATAGCAAGAACATCCTTCCTCAGATAAGGAGACCAAAACTGCACAATATTTCCAAGGCCCTGTATAATTGCAGCAAGACATCTCTGCTATTGTACTCGAATCCTCTCGCGATGAAGACCAACATACCATTTGCCTTTTTTACCACCTGTTGCACCTGCATGCTTACCTTCAGCGACTGGTGTACGAGAACACCCAGGCCTCGTTGTATATTCCCCTCTTAGTTTATAACCGTTCAGATAATAATCTGCCTTCCTGTTTTTTCTACCAAAGTGGATAACCTCACATTTATCACATTATACTGCCATGCATTTGCCCACTCACTCAACTTGTCCAAATCACCCAGAAGCCTTTCTGCATCCTCCTGTCAACTCACCCTCCCACCCAGTTTTGTGTCATCTGCAAATTTGGAGATATTATATTTAGTTTCCTCATCTAAATCATTAATATATATTGTGAATAGCTGGGGTCCTAGCACCGATCCCTGCGGTACCCTACTAGTCACTGCCTGCCATTCGGAAAAAGACCCATTTACTCCTACTCTTTGTTTCCTGTCTGCCAAACAATTTTCTATCCATCGCAAATCACTACCCCCAATCCCATGCGCTTTAATTTTACACGCTAACCTCTTATGTGGGACTTTGTTGAAAGCTTTCTGAAAGTCCAAATAAACCACATCCACTGGCTCCCCCTCATCAACTCTACTAGTTACATCCTCGAAGAATTCTAGTAGATTTGCCAAGCATGATTTCCCTTTCGTAAATCCATGCAAACTCTGTCCAATTCTACCACTGTTCTCCAATTGCTCTGCTATAAAATCTTTGATAATGGACTCTAGAATTTTCCACACTACCGACGTCAGGCTGACTGGTCTATAATTCCCTGTTTTCTCTCTACCCTCCCTTCTTAAATAGTGGGGTTACATTAGCTACCCTCCAATCTGTCGGAACTGTTCTAGAGTCGATAGAATCTTGAAAGATGGCCACCAATGCATCCACTATTTCTAGGGCCACTTCCTTAAGTACTCTGGGATGTAGATTATCAGGTCCTGGGGATTTATCGGCCTTCAATCCCATCAATTTCCCCAACACCATTTCTCTACTAATACTGATTTCTTTCAGTTCCTCTCTCTCACTAAGCCCTGTGTTCCCCAACATTTCATCATCATCATCATTTCTGGTATGTTATTTGTCTCCTCCTTTGTGAAGACAGAACCAAAGTATACATTTAGTTGGTCAGCCATTTCTTTGTTCCCCATAATAAATTCCCCTGTTTCTGACTGTAAGGGACCTACATTTGTCTTCACCAATCTTTTTCTCTTCACATACCTAAAGAAATTTTAACAGTCAGTTTTTATGTTCCCCGCAAGCTTACTCTTGTACCCTATTTTCCCCTTCTTAATCAATCCCTTGGTCCTCCTTTGCTGAATCTAAACTGTTCCCAATCCTCAGGTCTATTGTTTTTTCTGGTGAATTTGTTGGATCTTCCTTGGATCTAATGCTATGTCTAATTTCTCTTGTAAGCCATGGTTTTGCTACCTTTCCCATTTCACTTTTGCACCAGACAGGAATAAACAGTTGTTGCAGTTCAGCCATGCACTCTTTGAATGTTTGCCATTGCCTATCCACCGTCATCCCTTTCCCAATCCATCATAGCCAACTCGCACCTCATACCTTTGTAGTTTCCTTTATTAAGATTCAGGACCCTGGGCTCAGAATCAACTACGTCACTCTCCATCTTAATGAAGAATTTTATCATATTATGGTCGTTCATCCCCAAGGGGTCTCGCACAACTAGAGTGTCAATTATTCCTCTCTTATTACACAATACCCAGTCTAGGATGGCCTGTTCTCTAGTTGGTTCCTCAACACATTGGTCCAGAAAACCATCCCGTATACACATCATGAATTCTTCCTCTACGGTACTGTAACTAATTTGATTTGCCCAAACTATATGCAGATGAAAGTCACCCATAATTACAGATGTTCCTTTATCGCATGCATCTCTAATTTCCTGTTTAATGCCATTCCCAACATCAGTTTAAGAGTATGAATAAATGGGTCTTTTTCTGAATGGCAGGCAGTGACTAGTGGGGTATCGCAGGGATCGGTGCTAGGACCCCAGCTATTCACAATATATATTAATGATTTAGATGAGGGAACTAAATGTAATATCTCCAAATTTGCAGATGACACAAAACTGGGTGGGAGGGTGAGTTGTGAGTTATATGCAACCCCCACTAACGTTTTTTGCCCCTTGGTGTTTCTCAGCTCTACCCATACAGATTCCACATCGTCAGAGCTAATATCCTTCCTCACTATTGTGTTAATTTCCTCTTTAACCAGCAATGCAACTCCACTGCCTTTTACTTTTTGTCTGTCCTTCCTAAATACTGAATACCCCTGGATGTTCATTTCCCATCCCTGGTCACCCTGCAGCCATGTCTTCGTAATCCCGACTATATCATACCCGTTTACATCTATTTGCATGATTAATTCATCCACTTTATTGCGAATGCTCTGCGGATTAAGGCACAAAACCTTAGGGCTTGTCTTTTTAACATTACCTGTCCCCTTACCACTACTTTTCACTGTGGCCCTGTTTGATTCTGGCCCTTGATTTCTCTGCCTATCACTTTTTTTATTCCCCTTACTGTCTTTTTTGTTCTTGTCTTTGATCCCCACTCCTCTGACTCCTTGCAAAGGTTCCCATCCCACTGCCATTTTAGTTTAAACCCTCCCCAACCACTCTAGCAAATTCTCCCCCTAGGACATCAGTCCCTGTCCTGCCCGGGTGTAACCCATCCAGTTTGTACTGGTCCCACCTCCCCCAGAACCGGTCCCAATGTTCCAGGAATCTAAAACCCTCCCCCTCACACCATCTCTTCAGCCACATATTCATCCAATATATACTGCTATTTCTACTCTGACTAGCACGTGGCATTGGTAGTAATCCTGAAATCACTACCTTTTGAGGTCCTACTTTTCAACTTACTTCCTAACTCCCTATATTCTGCTTTTAGGACCTCATCCCTTTTTTTACCTACGTCATTTGTACCAATGTGTACCTCGACCACTGGCTGTTCACCCTCCCCCTTCAGAATGTCCTGTAACCGCTCTGAGACGTCCTTGACCCTAGCATCAGGGAGGCAACATACCATCCCGGAGTCTTGTTTGCGGCCACAGAAACGCCTATCTATTCCCCTTACAATTGTATCTCCTATAACTATTGCATTCCCACACTTTTTACTCCTCCCTGTGCAGCAGAGCCAACCGTGGTGCAACAAATTGGGCTGTTACTGCTTTCCCCTGAGAGGCCATTCCCCCCAACAGTATCCAAAGCAGTATATCTGTTTTGCAGGGGAACAGCCACAGGAGATTCCTGAACTGCCTGCCTAGTCCTCTTGCTCTGTCTAGCGGTCACCCATTCCCTTCCTGCCTGTGGAGTCTGAGCCTGCGGTGTGATCACCTCTCTATACGTGGTATCCACGATACTCTCTGCCTCGCGGATGCTCCACAGTGTCCCCAACCGCCGCTCCAGCTCTGAAACCTGGGCTTCCAGGAGCTGCAGCTGGAGACACTTCCTGCACACATCCTGGTCCCGGGCACTGTAATTGTTCCCGGCTTCCCACATTGAGCACGAGGAGCCCACCACGGCTATGAGCTCTCCTGCCATGACTTAACCCTTTAAATTAAACCTTTTGGAAGATGCTTAATATCAAATAATATCAATTACTCTGGGGCCCTTCTTGCCTGGTCCTCGTTACTACGGAACTTCCTAAAAAACACTCCTTACTATATATGAAAATAAACTGTAGACCTTTCTTACCTTAGTTACTAAGCCAGCTATTTAGAGCTATTCCCTAACAGCAGTTACTCACCAACCAATCACCTTACAGCTTTCCTATGATATCACTGTTGATGTTTTTTTTCAAACACTCCAGTGCGCCTGGACTGTGTGTTTATCCTCTCCTCGGTCGGTGATTCTCCCCGCAGGTCCACTTGGCTCCCGGAAGGTAAGTAACCGACCGCTATCCTCGGCCTCTATTTATCCTCTCCTCGGTCGGTGATTCTCCCCGCAGGTCCGTTCCACTCCACTTGGCTCCTGGAAGGTAAGTAACCAGACCGCTATCCTCGGCCTCTATTTATCATCCCCGCAGGTCCACTCGGCTCCCGGAAGGTAAGTAACCAACCGCTATCCTCGGCCTCTATTTATCCTCTCCTTGGTCGGTGATTCTCCCCGCAGGTCTGCTCCACTCCACTTGGCTCCTGGAAGGTAAGTAACCAGACCGCTATCCTCGGCCTCTATTTATCATCCCCGTAGGTCCACTCTGCTCGGTTCCCGGAAGGTAAATAAAATGTAATGGAAGGGTAGTGAGGCAACTCACTCCTGTATTGAAGGAAACTGATCTCCTTTGCATTCTTTGTATTTTTTGACTTGGTGCTGTTTAGAACTGTTTTGTAATGTATTTTTCACACATTTTTATGAATAAAGTATATTTTTGGGAAAAAAAAATTTATTTCCAAAATATACTTTATTCATAAAAATCTGTAAAAAATACATTACAAAACAGTTCTAAACAGCACCAAGTCAAAAAATACAAAGAATGCAAAGGAGATCAGTTTCCTTCAATACAGGAGTGAGTTGCCTCACAACCCTTCCATTTCATTTTTCATGCCATGTATATTTTACAGCAAACAAATATTCTCCGGATACAGTTCGAGGGGTTTTCCATGGGTCCAGCCCCTCAGTTCAGCTTGGTGGGGGGACCTTACACAGTGGTCTTTCCCCATTGAGCCTTTGCAATAGCTGCCCCAAGCTTTAGTGCGTCCCTCAGCATGTAGGCCTGGACCTTGGAATGTGCCACTCTGCAACACTCAGCAAGACCAGCAAGTTTCGGGCAGACCAAATACTTTTATGGATAATGGACCCTTCCAACCCAATCAAGAAGCAGTTCTGTACATTCCATGTCCGCCTCTTTCCCTTCACCCCACATTAAAATCATCCTGTTCGCAGTGTGGGGTGTGAGGGTGGGTGGAATGGGTGGCTAAAAAATTGTCATTTAAGTAAAGATTTTACATGAAAATGCAGATGTACAAATAGAAGGTTCTTGTGTACACACAATTAGATTGAAAAAGGTTTGAAACTATTATCTGGCTCCTCTAATGCCTTAAATTGCTGAGCAAGCCATTGGTTGGTGGTGAAACAATGGGCTGGACAGACAACGGGACCCTGGGTGGGATTTTACCAGCGATCAGCATGGTACACCCTCTAGCAGCGGCACTGTAGCTGCGGGGCCAATGGTGAGGTCACCTTGTGGCAACTGGCTGCCCCGCAGCAATAGTGGTGCCGCTAGAGGGTGTACCATGCCAATTGCTGGGGCGTCCCTACCTGGTCCCAGCACATTAAATTTAAAAACTTACCTGGCCTTCGAGGGTGCCTCAACAAAGAGGCGCCCGCTTCTCCCTGCAGTCTCAGCAGCGGCCACTTGTATCAGTGGTGCAGTCGAGCTGCTGGCCCTCTGATTGAGCCGGCAGCTCTGAGAAGAGGACGGCAATCCTGGCGGTATCCTCTTAATTGGCCACCACCGGTAAAATCCCACCCAGGATCCCATTGTCTGTCTGCATGGGCTCAGGACCTGCTTTCGTTCCTGGCAGCGGGACAAGCTGGGCTTTGATAAAATTCTGGCCATGACCACTGCCTTTACAAAGGGAGAAGTGGGCCAGGCTGCCATGCTGCTTTTTTGCTGCCCCTTTGATTTCAGTACCCCTCCTGCTTTTAACAGGAGTCAGACATTGCAGTCAGAACTCCAGGGCTGAATCCGCCACAGAAACAGGATTGTTTTGCAGTCAGAGAACCGCTTCTGGTGAGAAACTGATTAAAGTTAAGATTTTCGCGTGGGGAAGCCCTTAATTGGTATGGAGACGGGTTTCCTGTCCACTTACAGCCAATGGGGGCGGGAACAAAGGTAGCTCAGATGAAGCGTGGGATATATTTTGACTCCCATGGCAGCCATCACAGAGGCAGTTGGTTGTCCTGAGGGAGAGATCTGCAGTTTTTGCCAGAGATTCCCACAGCACCAGAGGGAAGAGAGATGTCACAGGAGTGCCACAGCTCTGGCACCTGGGGCAGGACAGCCCCTCACTTCATCAATACCAGCCTGGATCTAATGCTGGAGGCCGTAAGGGAGAGGAGAGAGGTTTTTTTCCCAGAGAGTGGCAGGAGGAGGCCACCTCATTGTGCAGCAGGGGCATCCTTTTTGCTCAGCATCATCTCTCTCCACCTCCTCTTTCTCCTCCTCTCTCACCTCCTGCTTCTCCCCCCAAAGAGCGTTCCCTTCCCAGGGTTCATTGTTCCCAATGTTCAAACCTTTCTGGAGAGCCATGTAACGTAGAGCGCAGCACACCACCAAAATGACAGAGACCCTTGCAGGTGGGTATTGGAAGGCACCACTCAACCACTCCAGGCACCGGAATTGCATGTTCAGAAGCTCAATGACCTGCTCAATGGTTGTCCTACTGAGCAGGTGGCACTGGTTGTATCACCTCTGTGCCTCTGTCTGGGTTTCTGTAGAGGGGCAAGTAGCAATCTGTTACCTTGTCCCGTAGGATCCAGACACACACTGTGGGGGTTGGAGTGAAGATGTGAGGCAGCCTGCACTGACGGAGGATGAAGGAATCATGGCAGCTGTCAGGAAAGTGAGCACACACATGGAGGAAGCTCCTGTTGTGGTTACAGACCAGTTGGATGTTGAGGAAGTGGAAGCCCTTCCTGTTGCTAGATCTCACTGACCAGTCGTTGGGTTCCTTGATGACCACGTGCAATGGATGATTCCCTGCACCTGGAGAATCCAGCGATGGACGCGAAACCCAATGCCCTCTGTGCCTGCGAGGCTGTGTCTGTCATTAAATGTATGTGCTGTCCAGCTCTGGCAAAGAGGGCATCAGTGACCAGTGAGATGCATCGGTGTGCAGCCATTTTTAAAGATGCCACTGTGGTCTGCAGCTGATCCTTGGAAGGAGTCAGAAGCGAAGATGTTTAAGACCACAATGACTTTAGCGGCCACTGGCAGGACATGGTGAGCAGTGCTGCAAGGTGCGAGGTCTTCGGCGATGAGGGCACCCATTTCTGTGACCATCTACCTGGAAAGTCGCAGTCTTCTGCAGCATTGGTTCTCGGTCATCTCCAGGTAGTTCTGTCTTCAGCAGTAGATCCTGTGTTGAGGTTTTAGCCTCTGTGGCCTTCCTGCCCCTCTTTCCTCTTCTGTGCCCTCCTTATGTCTGGGGTTCTGCCCATCCTGCAGACGGTGTTGCCACTCCCCGCCAATGGGCCCAAAATCTGACAGTCGTGCCCCCATTGCCAGCTGGAAACTTCCTTCTGGGCAGCTGGCTGCCCAATTTTCCTTGGTAGCCTTGCCCTCAGCTCTTCTGCCCCCGTGATGCCAAGGGTTGCTGATCCCATTCAAAGTCCAGGCATGGAATGCCCATTCTCCCTGCCATCTGTGCAGTGTCAAGGGCACTCCCTTACCAAGCTCCAAGTCCCCATTTGCCCTGCTGACCCTCTTATGGGCCTGGAGTGATATCCTGAGCAGCCATGACTGGCTCCATTTTTTATCCGCCTCCCTTCAGCTGATCTGTTTCTGAAGGTGCGGGTAACCTGTGCACACCTTTAAAAATTTCTTCAAACCCTGACAAGCTCTTAACAAGCTTTGAAACAGTTTTAATTAACCTCAATTGGGGGGGATGGGGGGAAGAGTAAGATTCCTGTCTGGCCATCCCCCTGCCCTGCCCTGGTGATTATTGCCGGCTCTAGGAACGGCTTCTTGAAACTGACATTTTCTGGTATTTTAGGGACCGTAGCCCGCCTCCTGTTCCCAACCTCGGGGGCCCTGAAAATTCAGCCCCCACTCTCTGGTTCCGATGCCTTGAGACCAGCCCTATGGGTGGATCTCCCAAAAGTTGAAAGCAGCCTTGCCATATTAGCTAGGAGTCAGCAGCAGATTCATGATTCAGGTGGGCTGTTAGCAGTGAGCAGCTTAATATCTTTAGGAAGAATATTAAGAGTACAAGTAAATATATTCCCATAAATAATGTGACCTCCTCAGTAATATATTTTAGAACTGCCCGAAGGGTCATTTCATTGGTGCAGCTATGTGCAATCTTTTTGTGCTGTTTCCCCAGCGATTCAACATAGGAAAATAAATTGAACTCCAAATTCTCATCAGTAAAACATTCAGAACACGAGATGAAAGCTGAAATTATTATTTCTTGGATAAACAACCGGTGCTAGGCAGTGAGCAGCAAGCACTTCAGGATTTGTATCCAAATAAACACAACCCTTTGCCAGTCAACCAGTAAATTGGATGCTGACTTGTGCATTGTGAATTCTTCCTTCAAGGACTAAGTGAAACCAGTAGAAATGCTATCACCGGAACAGAATAGCTTCCGATATAAAGGGAATTTAAATTAAATAGATTTTGGGTTAAAATAGGTCTGCCAACTGAAAATCTAAACATCTCATAAAAATAGAGCATTGTAATATAAGATTTTGGGGCCAGCAGAATACCTGTCTGCACCCAAGCCTCCATAGCCTACAGCTAACATAATTGATGGCTGTGTTGTTTCAATATTAAGTTATGAAGCAATGCCCAATTTTTCTATTTCTATAGTTTATATTTTTAGGCCTGCATAATATAACATCTCAGATGTACTCATAAGAGCAACATTAACTTCCTTACGACTGAAGCATGTCTGATATATCCGACAAAATCTGTGGGAGTAAAGGATATAAGTAATAGGATGAAATGGAATGCATCAGTGAGAGGGAAAGCATTTTGCATCCGTAACGGACTGACATTTGAAAGTCAGGTACTCCTCAGGTTATTACAGTGCTTCTGTAAGCAGAAGTTAGAGCTATAACAGTGTAGATTAGTTCCCAAAGATACACCAAGTAATCCAAATAAATCCCTCCCCCAACTCCTGACTCTGGCCTCTCTTGTACATCCCTCTCTTCCTTTGCTCCACCCAGCTCTCTCAGAGGTACACTCTGAAATTTCTTGCCTAAATGCCTCAACCTCCCTATCCTACTTTAAAGCCCTCCGTTCAAACCCATCTCTTTGAAACTAAGAATTTGACCACCCCCTTAATATTTCCTTCTGTGTCTCGGTGACCATTTTTATCTAATTACACCCTAAAAGGTACTATAGTAAATGCAACTGGTTATTGCTGATAAAGTTGAGAAATTATTTATTTGGAATGAAGTTTAGTTTTGAATATGGCACAGTGCACCATTTGTACCTTACAGTTTACGTCTCATAATCATAACAAACTGGAACAACAGGCTGTTCTGCAATTATTTTATTCAGTTTAAAAATAATGGAGACCACAGACACCCTCCAGTCATGAGAGGCACAGAAATGTTTAACTGAATGATTGAACACTATAGGGACTGGGTCATTGGGATACCACATGTGCCCTTTCAATTAAAATTATAGTTCTGTTCCTCAGAGGACATGCCACATGGATTAATTTGCACACTGCAAGCTAAAAGCTGATTCTGAAGAGCTGTAGGAAATGTCACATTGCTTTGTATTGTCCAATTTACTGTAGGAAAATGGTTACAGATACCCCCTGTTCTTATACCTTCTTAAAGGTTCCAAATATTATTTCTTATGATGCTGTCATTTTTGGTCCACTCACTGTGCAGAGAATAAATATGCAGAGAAAATGACAAATGCAATGGGAGAAACCAGCAGAAGACTCCAGTAACAGTGTGTGGAGACAGCTGCTTTCCAATTCCTGTAAACTTACAGTTTCAGTTCACTTTTGAAGCTGTTGATGTAATAAATCTGAAATTTTCTGCCAGATTTTCCTTTAATGCTGTGACTTGCCAAGTAGAATTGCACTTTTGTGTTACAGTGTTCTCTCTTCCCATCGTCTTCTGATGCTGACTTGTTTGGGGATATAATTCCATGGCAGGCAGCAGATCCCTTGCTAGTGTGAGCCTGGACTGAGCATCAGCAGACGATTTGAGTGTGGGAGGTATCACAGTCATTTCAATATTCACATACTTGCACTTTCCAGAGAAGGGCAGTGGATAGTGATAAGGGACTCTGAAACTAATTCTAGCACTCACATTATGGTCATGGTTGTGATCAGCTACACAGCAGAGTCTGGCTCAATGATTGAACCTGGGACTTTCATGGTTTATGTTGACTAAGTACCATGTCATTTAGCAATTGGTGGCACAGTGGAATGGCAGTCAACCAAATCTACACCTGAGAGTCTACACAGTACTACAGAGAAAAGTGAAACAATTACTTTGGTCTTTTTAGCTTCAGGAAGTACCACTGAAAATGGTTCCTGGCAGCCTGTGAGAAAGTACTGAAGGATCAAAGATTGATAACAATGTTATACTTAGAGGACTACTTTTCTCTAATACTACAACCATATAATTATCAGCAGAGATAAGCAAGTTAACATGCATATGAAAAGACTTATCAAACACTGCATTTATGATTATGATTGCACTGATAAAACCAACCTGGAGCTTTCCATATGGTTTGGTACTTCTAATGGCTTAGAACAAAGGTAAGTAATTTTAAGAAAGAATATTTCAAAACCGTTCAGGGGAAAAGAAGCTCCAGGTGTTTCCATAGAGATCACAGATAAGTTGAATAATCCATTTGCGCCTGAAGTGAATAAAAATGTCCAACAGTCTGTTAAGCAGGTGGCCAACACAAAGGCAAGCTTAGAAACCAATTCAAGTTCTACTGTTAGTGGCACCTTGATGTGTGAGGGCTGTTTATTCACAAACCCTTGATGATGAACTTTATAGGAAGGGCATATGAGTGTAGTATTTAAGACCATATTATGTAATTGCTTTTGTGTCCATCAGGAACAGCTACTTATAGTTGTAATGCCATTATCATTTGATAAGCTTTTGACTAAAATATCAGTCAGCAATCTATCAGCTATATGCTGCTAAATAATAAGAATTAAAGCACATTCCGTTATCTTGTAGATTGTAGATGGTTTCTCTTCACTTTGATTCAGAATCCTGTCTCACCCACAAAAATGAAACCATTTTTGCAGGGTGCTGATTTGATTGGTAACTTGCAGGACAGCAAACCCACTATAAGTAGACTTTGCAATATCCCACTGAAAACTCAAGTTGTTCAAACCCTCCATGGTTCTTTAGCTGCTGGGTAAGCCAGACTAACTGAAGGTATGTATTGAATCCAGGTTCAGTGATGTGTAGGTTTTGTAACCAGTGGTTTATTTGCCTACTTAAGGAACTTCAGATGTTTCTATTTGTGAAAGTATTCATCACCTGACTTAGTTACATACAAAATAGAGTCTTTTAATTCTGTATGCACCATTCAAGTGTAGCAGGTGGACTGAATAACTTAATAACTTAATATCTGTATTTTTTATCCAGCTGGGGCCAGCATTCCATCCTAACCAAGTAATAAAAATGGCGTCCGGGCCTGCTCTGAGAGAGTTGGTTATGAGACTCCCGTTACATTTCTCCAGTTTGCCTCTGTCACAGTTTTTATTCTGTGCTCTCCGCCTATTCTGTTATACTACAGAAACCTACATTCATCTTCTAATAGACTTTTACAAAAAAAATTTAACTCCAAAAACCTTCAAAGCAGGCTCTCATTTTCTACAAAACCTCTTACTAATAATGGACAGTAGGCCAGTTTACCGCAGTCAAGCATTTTAATGTGCTGCTTTATTCATAAAAAAATGGCTCGCTTATGAACCTATCTGTTATAATGAAAATAAAATCACAATATTATCTGTGCCTATGGTAGAACAAGGAAACCTGAAGAGAACAACTGTGAAAAATCTATTAAATAGAGCATTATTTTAGCTGCCAATTGGACTCCATTGTACCATTCATGATGGAGTGCTGATTCCAGATATCTCCCCTGCTGTAAAGTTGAAACATTAGCTCTGCTGAATTCTGGAATACTGTGCCACACAATTATTGTCTATTGCACATTTGAGATTTTATTGCAAAAAAGGTAACCTTTTAGAATGCTTTAAAGGAAACTATCAAGACATGAAGCATTGCAATGCAATGTTTCTTAAAAGAATTCCAAAATAGCAGCCCTACTGTGTTAAGGGTAAAGTTATAACCATGCAATCAGACCTCACATGAAACTAATTTTCTCTGAATTTGGAACAGAAACCTCACTGCAACAATATCATTCTGAGATGTGAGCATCTAAGCGATTGATATTAAAATTTATGGATTGCTGCTGGTAAAACATTTAGCAATACAGAAGAGTACAGGTAAACTTGAACAATCTTAGCAGAACATAACTGAACCATTGTGAGAATCAAGACTTCAACTGTGATAATAAATCGTGAGTGAGGTTGTCTAAAATGCAGTGATACAATTTTAATAAGGGCCTTTCTGGAATGTTGTTAAGAATTGCTATATGAGAAGCAGAGTAAAAATATATCCATTTGTAAATCTGGAAACTGCCAGTGATCAATTACAACAATTTAGACATGCCTCAAATAAACTGGCTCTGTGCACACAACCAAGTAGAAGTATAGCAACTCAATTGTAGATGACCAATATAGCAAAGCAATGTTCCCTAGTTGGTTCACTTAGGGTGCTGTAATAGTGGAGTTTCTGGTCTCAAGCAGTAGCTGCAGTTCATGCAGAATCATCATTTTCCACTGATTTGCCACTGCCTGCCATTTGATTTTTTAAGTGAGAATTGGGCGGGCACCAGTTAAATATCGTCCCCATTGTATTCTGCTTCTGTAATGTTGTTCTTGGGTCTCTGTGAAAACCTGCCTTAAAATCCAGAGAAATTAGTCCTTAAGTAGTCTGTGTTAATATTACTGTCAGAGACAAACGGCACTTGTCTGGCTTTCAGGAATATTAAATTTTAAAAATGGCACTTATTTTCAGGGAATGTTGACACTCCCAGTCATGCTTTAACTGCTCTAATATATAAGGTGATTTACAGGACAATCCCACGTCATAGTCCTCATTGAAACCATCTTTCTCTTAATTACTATTTTCACTAAAATGCTGTCAGTTTTGACATTGCTGGTGTCAAGTCTATACTGCAAAAGGTACAAAGTAATGCTTCAATTTGGTTGACACGAATCCTTCAAGAATGCACATTTTCAGGAACCATAAAGATCTAACCAAAGGCATTTTGATATGAGTTATTTCAAGTAGCATGGAAAATGGGTAGGACTGAATCCTGGTGTAAAGCGACAATGGATTATTTATGGAGACTAGTTTAGTTTAGTGATACAGCACTGAAACAGGCCCTTCGGCCCACTGAGTCTGTGCCGACCATCAACCACCCATATATACTAATCCTAAACTTTCCCATATTCCTAACACATCCCCACCTATCTCTATATTTCCCTACCACCTATCTATACTAGGGGCAATTTATAATGGCCAATTTACCTACCAACCTGCAAGTCTTTTGGCTTGTGGGAGGAAACCGGAGCACCCGGAGAAAACCCACGCAGACACAGGGAGAACTTGCAAACTCCACACAGGCAGTACCCAGAATTGAACCCGGGTCGCTGGAGCTGTGAGGCTGCGGTGCGCGCCACTGCGCCACTAGGTCTTGGAACCTTTCATTTTAAGCTTGTCAGATGTGTTTATTTTGACAGCATCTATACCTAGCCTCATAGCGTACATAAGAGGCTTCAAATGGCTATTGGTCCACCTGGGGAAAAATGGTCTGTCCTGAGTGCACTGCTGCCTACAGCGTTCTGACATGCATGCTGTGAGACTGCTTTAGGGCTAAAGGAAGGGATTATCTTTTTTGTACAGAGAGTCCTTTGTACAAAAAAACCTTTTCACAGATATTGAGTGCTTCACAGGGTTCGGAAGTGATCTGAGTCTAGATATAATACAAGCATATCTAGCTCATCTAATTGAATTTAAACCTGCACAGGACAAGTTTATCTCCCTTCTAACATATTATCAATCCTATCTAAAACTAGGCTGTTTATGTGAAGTTAATCTAGGAACATGGGCTATTCATTCCCCCGAGCCTGCTCTGCCATTCAATTGGAACATGGCTAATCTGTGCCTCATTCATTTACCTGCTGCAGCTCCTTATCCCTTGATACCCTCTACCAATTAAAAAAAGGACAGAAGGAACCAATCAGACTATTCTAGTTATTTTTTGAAAGCCTTTCAGCCATGAACCTTTCTACTAAGCTGAGGACGTACTACTGGAAATGAGGTTTGTAACTTAATAAAAAGTTTATTTATTGATCCATCCAAGAAATACACACACCCAGGATAACGTGTTTATTTGATATTGTAAATAAAGTGCTCTTTTTGAAAGGAACAATTAATGTCTAAAAAAGCTACAAAATTTGCAGGAACACGAGTAAACATACCTGTAAAATAGCATTTTCTGTGTTGAAAATTCCTTGTTTACTCTCATCTAGATTTTTAATTTTCTGATGACAGTAATGAATATTGAAATGAGCAGTCCTATTGCAGTGGTCTTGGCATTGAATATGAGGGCATTCATCAGCTGGTTGTGAGGATGTGATGGTAGGATGGACTACTGGTAGATTAAAGGAAAAGGGTAATGATTTGCTGCCACAGAGTTCTGCCAGCTGGAAGCACTGATGCTGAAACCTATAAAATTCTAACAGGACTTGACAGGGTAGATATAGGAAGGATGTTCCCGATGGTGGGAGAGTCCAGAACCAGGGGTCATAGTCTCAGGATACGGGGTAAACCTTTCAGGACCGAGAGGAGGAGAAATTTCTTCACCCAGAGAGGGGTGAACCTATGGAATTTGCTACCACAGAAAGCAGTTGAGGCCAAAACATTGTATGTTTTCAAAAAGGAGTTAGATCTAGCTCTTGGGTCTAAAGGGATCAAAGGGTTTGGGGCGAAAGCCGTTACAGGCTACTGAGTTGGATGATCAGCCATGATCATAATGAATGGCGGAGCAGGCTCGAAGGGTCCAACGGCCTACTTCTGCTCCTATTTTCTATGTTTCTATGCTCTTCCTGTTCACCCTTGGCTTACTAGCCATCCTCTTTGTCTTGCTCTTCCACTTCTTCCTCCTGAGGGGCTTCCAGGGGTTGTTCTCTTTTCAGGGACAAGTTGTGGAACATGCAGCTTAGCATGACGAATCCAGAGATTTTCTCAGGGCTCTACTGAAGCGAGCCCACAGATCTATCCAGGCATTTGAACCTCTGCTTTAGAATGCCAATAGGCTACTCTATCAGAGCTCTGGTTATTGATTGTTGTACTCAACATCAGTGCTCGGGTTTCTGACAAGAGTCCTGAGCCAGGTGGTCAGGGCACATCTTTGTCCCCATGCAGCCAGCCTGACACCTGATAGTCTGGGTGAAAGAGATGGAGGGGGAGATTAAAGATTGGTGCAGGATAAATGCATCAGGACTTCTGTCAGGAAACTGGGCACAGACCTGCATGATCCACTTGCTGCCTGTGATTGCACTCCAACTGAACATTCAGCGAGTGGTAGCCTTTCTGTTCATGAATAGCCTGGGTCTTCTTATGGAAATTGCACGGGAACGTATGCGCAAGCAATGATACCCTGGACCTGTGGGAAGCTTGCAATTCTGGCAAAGCCTGGAGCCCATTCCATTTGTTTAACTGCATCTGTTGAAAAGGTGATAAATTGTTTGCGCTTTTCAAAGAGGGCACCTGTGATTTGGCTGCTGTGGCAGTGCACAGCAAATTGAATAATATTGCTAATGTCACATCTTGCATTCTGAATTACCCCAGAAGTGTAGAAACTGAGGGCTGCAGTGACTTTTGCTGTAATAGGCAGTGATGTGCATAACCTGGTGCTGGAGCAGTTATTGCTCCAACAGGTGACATGGTTCAGGCACAGCCTCCTTAGTGAAGCAGAGCCACCAGACACAGTGTTCTTTTTTTGAAGTTGAAGGAGGACATTCTGTTGTGGAAGACACAGGTGGTGTAAAGCCTTCTGTGTCCTCCTCTACCTGGCTCTCTTCAGCCTGCAGTTGTAGGTCTCTGCTCTCTTATTTGCTACTAGTGCTCCTCCTCCTGATCATTCAGCCCCAATGGCAGCCTGAACAACACACCCCTTTTTCACCAGCCTGCGCTGAAATAGGACTGAAGTGCCTAAAATTCAGCTTCTCTCAAGTTCTGCAAACAAACAGAAATAGGCCTCATAGGTCCATAGGCAGTCAGAAAAACAGAGCAGAAATGTAATTGACTGCAGCTTGGGATTCCTTTAAATATCATTCATACAGTCTGTGGTGCCAGGAATTACTTGGCGCGATTGTGATTCCGCAAATCCAATGCTCCCACAGTTCACCTTTGGAAAAGAGCCTTTAAACCAGCAAATAACCCTTATTTTAATGTTTTAAGGGGCCCCACTGCTTACGGATGGCTGGCTGCCTTGAATAACTAAAAGTCGTTGAACACAATATGGTGGCCGGCACATCTCTGGACGAGGTTGGGTAAGGGAGATCACGATATGAAATTTGAGCCTCTTTCCAGGCTTCCCAAGTTACACAATATAGAACAATAACTCATACCAAACTCTGCTGCCTAGATATTAGCCCACATGAAGTCCCACTTCCTTTATCACACACATCCATTGGTTCCATGCCTGCAATATAATTCAAAACCTTCATCTTTGTTTACAGATCTGTTCACAGCCCACCTCTGCAATCTCCTCCAACCACTTCTGCCAGAACCATCTATGCCAGAACATGCCTATACTCCTCCGATACTGGCCTTCTCTGCATGGTGCACCTTCCACCACCAACACCCAAGCCACCCCACCAACCCCTCCCCTCCAAACTCCCAACTTTGCTGGTAAAGTCTTCTATTCTATTGGCTATACATTCTCTCTAAACACCTGTACCTTGAAACCTCACTCTGCAACTTTAAAAGTTTAAATAAAAACAGAAAATGCTGGAAATACTCAGCAGGTCAGGCAGCATCAATGGAGAGAGAAACAGAGTTAACGTTTCAGATCTGATGAAAGGTCATCGACCTGAAATGTTAACTCTGTTTTTCTCTCTCCACAGATACTGCCAATAATGTTGCCTGTAAGCTGCATGGTAGCACCGCAACCTGGATGTTCCCACGTAGATCTAGCGCTATGTGTGTGCAGCTGCACAAAAAAACTTAAAAGGTCTGGTGCTCTGAAATGAATAGGCCACACACAAAAAAACATTAGCCTGGACGTTGGCTGCCAGACCTGCCAAGTATTTCCAGCATTTTCTATTTTTAATTCAGATTTCCAGCATCCGCAGTATTTTGCTCTTGTATTAAACTTTAAAAGCTTCCTCTGTTTGACCCTACCTTTGGTCACCGACCCTAACTCTAATCCTACTGCTTCTCAGCATCAGTTTTCATCATTATGAAGCACCTTGGAATACTTAACATGTTAAAGGCACAATAAAAATATAAATTGTATGTTTTGTGATGTTAAGAGGAAATGAAGCAATAAAAATCTTCTGAGTGAAAATTTGCTGTCATTGGTTGCATGATTATTCTAAGGAGTTGGTGTTTAAACATCTACACAACTAGGCCACATAGTATTCAATTCTGTGACAGTAATGCTAATTTTCAAAGGGTACTGTCCAGCTGGAACATGTGCAGAGATCGGCTTTTAACCCATATTATTTGACGTATAAGAAAATACCCCAAGTTGGCACTATAGGGAAACTCTCCAGCCACAAGCAGAAATCTGAAAGTCACAGGCACAGTGCCCATTACTTTCCAACAATTATCCATACTCAAAAAATTACCCCCTTATTGAAATACTCTTCATGAAATATTGCTGTTGGACTGCAGCAAAATCAACACCATGTTTAATATTTATTTCAGGAACCACTGGATTGATTTCCAATGACAATAACCTTTATTGTAAATCCAGAACTTAAAAGCACGGTATTCAACTTGGAGTGAGGGCACAGACAGCAGGGTAACTTTGCATTCTATGCCTCAAAGTGGAAAATACTCTGAAATTTTCACAGTTAATGGCTACTGCAGGCTGTTATATAGCTAATACGTTCACTGATAACCACAAGATGCCACGGCAAATATGAAAGCAGACTACAAGTGAACGAAGCAATTAATCATAATCTATACTCAAAGCTCCACGTAGCAATGTCATGGAATAAATAAGAAAGCAGGCTATTGATGCCATGCAAATTATATGATTCTGTATAATTGTAATACTTGAAGATGATGGACCACGCACATAATGAAATAAGAAAAGCAGCACATTTGTTTGTTTATGTATAACATGTGTTTCTCTATAAAGCCATATTGGTTTTATTTTAATGTCTGTGCCGACTGACTTCATCAGCAGATTGTTCTGCACTGAGAATACCTCTAGAAATTCCAATGAAGGTTTCAGCTCATTCACATTCATAGGACATCTAACCTTTGGGCTTAATAAAACTCAGACAGATCCACAGTGTGCAATTGTGGGTATGGTAGCAGAATGGTTATGTTACTGGACTAACCTTCGAGAGGCCTGGATGAATAATCAGGAGACATGAGTCCAAATCTCCACCATGGCAGCTGGCGGATTTAAATTCAGTTAGTTAAATAAATTTGCAATAAAAAGCTAGTCTCAGTAACGGTGACCATGAAACTACCAGATTGTTGTAAAAACCCATCTGGTTCACTAATGTCCTTTAGGGAAGGAAATCTGCCGTGCTTGCCCAGTGTGGCCTACATGTGACTCCAGACCCACACCAATGAGTTGACTCTTAACGACTCTCTGAAATGACCTTGCAAGACCATCAAACTGCTACAAAAAAAAAATAAAACCAGATGGACCACCCAGCACTGACCTAGGCACCAGACAAGACAAAGGCACACCCAATACAGCTAAGCCTGCATATCCCTCCTCACAAACTGCTGGAGACTTGTGCCAAAATTGGGAGAGCTATTCCACAAACTAGTCAACCCATCCTGATACAGTTATGCTCACCGAATCATATGTTACAGCCAATGTCCCAGACTTGCCCATCACCAGAGATGGTGGCACAGTGGTATACAGTCAGGAGGGAGTCAACATTGACTCCACACCCCAGGAAGTCTCATGGCATCAGGTCAAACATGGGATGTTTACCACCCACCATCATCCCTCAGCTGATGAATCAGTGCTCCTTCATATTGAACACCACTTGAAAGAAGCACTGAGGGTAGTATGGGCACAGAATGTATTCTGAGTGGGAAACTTCAACGTTCAACATCAAGAGTGGCTCAGGAGCACCAGTACTGACCGAGTGCATCAAGCCCTGAAG
Source organism: Heterodontus francisci (assembly GCF_036365525.1). Classification (NCBI taxonomy): domain Eukaryota; kingdom Metazoa; phylum Chordata; class Chondrichthyes; order Heterodontiformes; family Heterodontidae; genus Heterodontus; species Heterodontus francisci. Next base: position 46,347,501 of record NC_090397.1, on the reverse strand, counting down.
GATATATTGGCCAGACTGGGCCTACAGCAGGTGGTGAGTGAACCTATATGAGGAAAAAAACCTATTTGTCCTTGTCCTCACCAATCCTGCCTGTAGCAGATGAATCTGCCAATAACAGTATTGGAGGAGTGATCGCCACACAGCCCTTGTGGAGACAAAGTCCTGTCTTCAACTGAGGACACCCTCCATCATGTTGTTTGGCACTACCACCATGTTAAATGGGATAAATTCAGAACCAATCTAGTAGCTCAAACCTGGGCATCCATGATGTGCCGTGGGCCATCAGCAGCAGAGAATTGTATTCAACTACAATCTGTAACCTCATGGTCCGGCATTTCCCTCACTCTACCATTAAGTCAGGGGACCAGCCCTGGTTCAATGAGGAGTGTAGAAGAGCTTGGCAGGAGCAGCACCAGGAGTACCTAAAAATGAGATGCAAACCTGGTGAAGCTACAACACAGGACTATGTGTATGCGAAACAGTGGAAGCAATATGTTGTAGTCAGAGCTATGCGATCCAACAACCAACAGATCTGACGACATAGGCAGGAAGACAGATGAGGTCCTGCAAAGTGAATATAGGGAGTTAGGCAGAAGGTTAAAAAGCAGGACCTCTAGAGTTGTAATCTCAGGATTACTCCCTGTGCCACGTGCTAGTGAGGGTAGGAATAGGAGGATAAGGCAAATGAGTGCGTGGCTGAAGAGCTAGTGTAGGCGGGAGGGCTTCAGCTACTTAGACCATTGGAATCTCTTCTGGTGCAGAGGTGACCTGTACAAGAAGGACGGGTTGCATCTAAACTTGAAAGGGACCAATATCCTTGCGGGGAGGTTTGCTAGTACTACTCGGGAGGGTTTAAACTAGTCTGGCAGCGGGGTGGGACCCAAAGTAGTAGTCTCTCCGATGAGATAGTTGAGGCAAATGTAAACATTAAAGCAAGCAAGTCCAGTAGGCAGGCTGGGCAGGGGCAGGACAGGGAGCGTGGAAGGTCTGGTAGGATAAACTGCATTTACTTTAATGCACGAAGCCTTACAGGTAAGGCAGATGAACTCAGAGCATGGATCAGTACATGGGACTGTGATATTATAGCTATTACGGAAATGTGGTTGAGGGATGGGTAGGACTGGCAGCTCAATGTTCCGGGGTACCGATGCTTCCGGCATGACAGAGGTGGAGGTAAGAGAGGAGAGGGAGTTGCACTATTGATTAGGGAGGACATCACGGCAGTACTTAGAGAGGATATCCCGGGGGCAACGTCCAGCGAGGCCATATGGGTAGAACTTAGAAATAAGAAAGGGGTGATCACTTTGATGGGATTATACTATAGGCCCCCCAATAGTCAGAGGGAATTGGAGGAGCATATATGTAGGGAAATCACAGATAGGTGTAGGAATTATAGGGTTGTAATAGTAGGTGATTTTAACTTCCCTAATATTGACTGGGACTGCCTTAGTGCTAAGGGATCAGATGGGGATGAATTTGTTAAGTGTGTCCTGGATAGTTTTCTGAAGCAGTATGTGGATGGCCCTGCTAGAGAAGGGGCTACACTCGACCTCCTCTTAGGAAATGAGGATGGGCAGGTGGTTGATGTGTCAGTGGGGGAGCACTTTGGGACCAGTGACCATAACTCTATTAGCTTCAAGATAGTTATGGAAAAGGATAGGACTGGTCCTAAGTCCTAAATTGGGGGAAGGCTAATTTCGATGGCATCAGACAGGAACTCTCAAAAGTTGAATGGGAGAGGCTGCTTACAGATAAAGGGACGTCTGGCAAGTGGGAGGCTTTTAAAAGTGAGATAGGAAGAGTTCATTGCCGGCATGTTCCTGTTAGATTGAAGGGCAAGGCTGGCAAGTTTAGGGAACCTTGGTTGACGAGGGATATTGAGGGTCTAGTCAGGACAAAGAAGGAGGCATATGTCAGGTATAGGCAGCTGGGATCAAGCGAGTCCCTCGAGGAGTATAAGGGATGTAGGAGTACACGTAAGAAGGAAATTAGGAGGGCAAAAAGGGGCCATGAGATTTAGCCGGCAGATAAGAGAAAGGAGAATCCTAAAAGATTCCATAAATATATTAAGAGTAAAAGGGCAGCTAGGGAGAGAGTAGGTCCCCTTAAGGATCAGTGTGGTAATCTATGTGCGGAAGCACGGGAAATGGGCGAGGTCTCAAATTAATACTTCTCTTCTCTAATTACCGTGGAGAAGGTCATGGAAGCTAGTGAGTTCAAGGGAGGGAACACCGATATCCTGGAGCACATCAACATTACAAAGGAGGAGGTGTTGGAGGTTTTGAAGCGCATTAAGGTGGATAAATCCCCAGGGCCTGACCAGGTGTATCCTAGGATGCTATGGGAAGCAAGGGAGGAGATTCTGGGGCCCTGGCAGAGATTTTTGTACCATCGTTAGCCACGGGTGAGGTACCGGAAGACTGGAGGATACATAATGTTGTGCCTTTATTTAAGAAGGGCAGCAGGGATAAGCCAAGGAACTACAGGCCTGTGAGGCTTACATCAGTGGTGGGAAAGTTATTGGAAGGGATTCTGAGAGATAGGATTTATATGCTTTTGGAAAGGCAAGGTCTGATTAGGGATAGTCAGCATGGCTTTATGTGTGGGAAATCATGTCTCACGAATTTGATTGAGTTTTTTGAGGAAGTGACCAAGAGGATTGACGAGGGCAGGGCAGTGGACGTTGTCTACATGGACTTTAGCAAGGCCTTTGACAAGGTCCCGCATGGTAGGCTGGTCCAGAAGGTTCAAACACATGGGATCCAGGGTGAGCTAGCCAATTGGACACAAAATTGGCTTGGTGATAGGAGGCAGAGGGTGGTAGTGGAGGGTTGTTTCTCAGATTGGAGGCCGGTGACCAGTGGTATGCCGCAGGGATCGGTGCTGGGCCCTCTGTTGTTTGTCATATATATTAATGACTTGGATGTGAATGTAGGGGGCATGATTAGTAAGTTTGCAGATGACACCAAAATTGGTGGTATAGCGGACAGTGAAGAAGGTGTCTAAGGTTACAACAAGATATAGATCAACTGGGAAAGTGGGCAAGGGATTGGCAAATGGAATTTAATGCAGATAAGTGCGAAGTGATGCATTTTGGGAAGTTAAACCAGGGCAGGACATATACAGTGAATGGCAGGGCCCTGGGGAGTATTCTTGAGCAGAGAGATCTTGGGGTGCAAGTACATAGTTCCCTGAAAGTGGCAACACAGGTAGACAGGGCGGTGAAGAAGGCGTATGGCATGCTTGCCTTCATCGGCCGAGGCGTTGAGTACAAGAGTTGGGACGTCACGTTACAGTTGTACATAACGTTGGTTAGGCCGCATTTGGAGTACTGTGTGCAGTTCTAGTCGCCGCACTACAGGAAAGATGTGATTAAGCTCGAGAGGGTGCAGAAAAGATTCACAAGGATGTTACCTGGTTTGGAAGGCTTGAGTTATAAAGAGAGATTGGATAGGCTGGGTCTGTTTTCCCTGAAGCGAAGGAGGCTGAGAGAGGGCCTGATAGAAGTATATAAAATTATGAGGCATGGACAGGGTAGATAGCCAGAGTCTGTTTCCCACGGTAGGGGTGACTAAAACTAGAGGGCATAGATTTAAGGTGAGAGGGAGGAGGTTTAAAGGGGATCAAAGGGGTAAATTTTTCATACAAAGAATAGTGGGTATCTGGAATGAGCTGCCAGAGGAGGTGGTGGAGGCAGGAACAGTAGCAACATTTAAGAGGCATCTGGACAGGTACTTGAATGAGCAAGGCATAGAGGGATATGGAATTAATGCAGGCAAGTGGGATTAGTATAGATAGGCATTATGGTCGGCATGGACGCGGTGGGCCAAAGGGCCTGTTTCTCTGCTGTATGACTCTATGATTCTGCAGTCCTGCCATGTTAAATTGTGAATGGAACAGTGAACAAATAAACAACTTACAGGAGGAAGAGACTCCATGAACTTCCCCATCCTCAATGATGGTGCAGCCACCACGTGAATGCAAAAGACAAGGCTGAAGCATTTGCAACCATTTTTAGCAAGAAATGCACAGTGAATGATCCAACTCCATCTCCTCCTGAGGTCCCCAACATAACATCATGATGTTTTAGTGTAACATTCATGTGTTTGATAATTGATCATTTCAGAATTCCTTACCTGTTCAAATGTAATTTAATTTTTTATTGCATTAGCAGTAAGTCTTGCAGTGTTGCTCATCATGCGCAGAATCTAACCGTTTTTGAAAATAATCTTCCATCGGGGACAAATGCGGGTCATGACCCCAGTGGTCTGTGGGTCCGCCTGCCTGTGTGATCTTCCCAGAGACGGGTTCTAAATTGGCCACCTCCAGGTGTCCTGTCCAATTGGGGACAGTGGGCAGGTTTCACAGGTAGGAGGGTTAATGAGAGTGCCTGAGGTTCAGGGTGGCCGGCAGCCCAACTGGAGAGGTGAGCGTTGCTAATGTAGAAGGAGACAGGGGGCGCCTCAAGGTGGAGGTGCTCTCTGAAGACATTAAAAATATTTTAAAATAAGTGTGGCCTCAGCTGCCAGGCGATCATTGTGGAGGCCGCAGCTGTGGCCCTCCGGCAGATGTGGCCTGGCTGGCCTCCCAGCCTGCTGCTGGGAGGATGCCTCCAGCCATCTGCCAAGATTTGGCTTTAGTGGGGGCACATCCACCACTGGTAAAATCTTGGCAGCCCCAGTCTGCCCACATGCCCACTTAATTGCCACTAATTGGCTACTCTTCACTGCCAGGGGTGGGGTTAACCATTGCTGGTATGACCTTGCCTATGGCAAGAATGCCTGGAGGTGGGAATGAGTTGGGCCTTCAACCCAACACCCTCATGTCCAAGTTTGCTCCTGGTCCCACATTCAAACACACCTCGGCAAGACCAGGAAGATTATGCCCAATATGTTACAGGATATGCTATTTTATAATGAGCATTATTGTATGCCGAACACAATGAATTCCCCTGGTGCTGAGGTGGAGCTGTGTAGATATCCTTGCCTGTTTCTTCAAGGCCACAAAATCTAATGGCAAATATGCACATTCTGGGGTCATTTAAAGGTTAATTGCTGTTGCTGAAGATCGTTGTAAAATTGGCATCTTGTAAATCTCTAACTCCAGGCTAGCAGAAGCCAACAGGAAAAAAGTAACTTTCCTTTTTAAATATATTTTTAAGATGTTATTTGTTCACAAATTCCCATCTGTCGCTTTTGTGTTTTGCTGCTGTTTTAGGAATATTTTGTTGAGTCAATCAGGTGCACATGTGACACTTTGAAATGTGATGGAAGTAAACTAAATGCAATAGTTTATAGGTCAACTCTTGTAGATTCTTTTCAACATCTGTGATAGAAGGTAGATCAGCAAGTTTAGCCATGCATCAAAAAAATCACTATTACTGGTGAAGTATGTGGCAGATTATTGCTGATATGACAAGTGCAATCTTTTTTGTAGAATGTTCAGAGTGTTTGAAGCTCTTATTTATGTGTATCTGCCAACACAAAAACCTGGACAGGAGACTAAACGTTAACTTAAAGAAAGGAAATCTAGGAGGATTGAGCCATCATTCAAATAAGAGGTCTGAGTAAAAAAGTATTAGACATGACCAATAAGCAGGAGCTCTTTGATGTTAATTAGTATTATTGTTTTGATGTTTATTGAAGAAGGAAAAATGTAAGGTAGGTTCATGTCTCCTTGCACTTGAGTTTTTGTTTCTTTGAATAAACATGTGCCCGTGACCTTGATGGAACTGTCTGTTCATTTGCTAATTACGTGGAAGGGGATAAATCATTTTTACTGTGTTAGAATTTCTATTAATTCTGTTCAAAACTTTATATAGCTATCTATCCCTAGCCTTATAGGAATCTTATAGCAATTATAAATCAAATAATTTAATATCTTGTGATTTTTGGTCGACTGACAAATGCCTACATTCAAACAGTCTGTTTATTCGATAATTGTATTGTGGCTTGGCCTTGATAGAGCCCCATCTACAGCAAATAAAAGCTGTTTTCTTAACTGTGCCCAGCAAACTCCCACATTTAATTGAGATTGACAGATAGAGAGAGAGGAGAAGACAGTCGTTGCATTTTAAAAATGCAAAGACACAATGCTGAATATGAATTGAAACCAGCCAAATTCATAGTGATACCGACATCAATAAAACTTAGAAAAGCCCCTTTAGCAGAAGCCAATAAGACTGACATAAAAACCATTATATTTTCCACAATGACTTTCTTTTCTATATCTACGTTCAATAAAGCGCAGTTGATAAATTCATGACCTAGGTTGGAACTGACACACACAGTTTGAAGATTGCAGAATTCCTTCCCAGATTATACTGATTTTATTGACCTTAGCCTTACTAGTTCAACGTCTTCACAAGAGAAGAGGAGAATCATCGAGGGGACAAGCCCTCAGGTAAACATAACTTCTTGTTTTATAAAAGCTGAAGCTAAATTCTTAACTCTGAAAGTCAATTAAGCTAATTAAACTAAATATGCACGCATGAATTGGATTAATTAGCAACTAGACTTTGAAACTACAAAACATGTTATGCTTAAAAAAGGTAACATTTAAAGTAAGTACCACTAATTAGATATGTTTTTAGATTTAAATTAATTAGATTACAAAATAGACCAGGAGAGAGATTATCAGCAGAAAATGCTGGAAATACTCAGCAGGTCTAGCAGTACCTGGGGGACAGAAACATAGTTAACATTTTCTGTCAGACGAAAGATCATCAACCTGGTGCTGTCTGTAGGATCCTGTATAAATGGGTCGAGCAAGCTACAAGCACTGTGTACCTTCTGTCCATTTATATCAGGGGTGAGCAGCTGAACTGGCACTCCTTAAAGGGGCCGCTGGTGGACCCTCCACAAAAGGCCCAGAATGTTATTCTGGGGGAATTTTTGTAAAGCCAGAAGGTACATGAATAGGTGGCACGGTCAACCCACATCACCTCCATAACATCCCCTATCTCCATCCCTGCTCAGCCCATCTGCTGCTGAAACTTTCATCCATGCATTTGTCACCTCCAGACTCCATTATTCCAATGTTCTTCTGGCTGACTTCCTATTCTCCACTCTCTGTAAACCTCAGATCCCCAAAACGTTGCTACCCCTATCCTAACGTATATCCTATAATGGTGAGGCCATGAAGGGATTTGAACAGGGGCTGACAATTTCAAATTGGAGGAGTTGGGGGACCAGACACTAATGTACATCAGCAAGGGCAGGATTTATGGATGAGTGGGACTTGGTATGACATCCAAAACAATTTTGTTTTCAAACTCTACTAAGCTAGCAACCAGTGTCAAATTCAAGTTGCGGTAATAGAAATGAATGGACACCATTTGAATCTACTGCATTGTACAGTTCTACTTATTCTTTTTGTCAGAATAGTCAGTATTTACTAACTGTTTTTGTGTTCGCTAATATGGCTACATTTTTTTAAAAACTGAGAACTGTAATCAAATGGCTGCCTAGATGACAACCAGTGTCATTGAATATATCAAAGTTGGATTTAGGAGTCGGCCATTTCCAGTGATATTTAAAGTGATTCTCAGCTGCTCTCAGGTAAAATGCTGTGGCATTTTGCTTGTGTGACATAGTGGCCTAGAAATTCAGCAGCACGTGGGTGTTACATGGCCTCCTATGTTGTTAGCAGGTAGCACAAGCTCATTAAGGACCAGATGTGCACAGCCTGCCATATTGGTAAAAGTCTAACAATCCATGTGTAGTGTCTATGCCTGAAATAGGAGTTAGGCCTTTTACAAATGCAAATAAGGCCCCCACCACCTGTTTGAGGCCCACATTGCAAGACTGGTCTGCTGAAACCAACCATGTAAGATTTAAAAAAAAATACTTGCCTGAATGTAGAACAGTGAGGAGCAAGGGTGCTTCTCCCCACCCTCCATAAAAAAGTACCAGCTGCCAGCAGACTCCTTCCCTGATCACTGCTGCCCCCCTTTCTCCCTCAGCCCCCGCCCGGCCATTGATTTCCTCAATCCAGTGTCACAGAAGCCTGAATTTCAACAACACTTTGCCAGACAAGCTTCCTTTTTACACTCCTCATAGGAACAGGAGTCGAGCCAGTTCTGCCATTAAATCAGATCAGGCTGGAGCTGTACCTCAACTCCATTTACCCAGCTTAGCTTTCATTTCCTTGATATCCATGTCTAACAAAAACCTATCAAAAAAAATTCTAAAAATCTTCGTTTGAAATTGACCTAGCCTCAATAGCTTTTTGTGCAAAGAATTAGTTCCTGATTTCAGCCCTGAATGGCCTAGTGCTAATTTTAATTCCCCTTGTTCTGGACTCGCCCATCAGAGGAAATAGTTTCTCTCTATCTACCCTACCGACTCCTTTAATTATCTTAACCTCCTCAATTCGATCACCCTTTAATCTCCTATATTCAAGGGAATACAAGCCTAGTCTATGCAGCCTGCCCTCATAATTTAACCCTTCAAGCCCTGGTATTGTTCTGATGAATCTGCACTACATCCCAAGACCAATATATACTTCCTGAGGTGTGTTGTCTAATACCGATTGCAGTATTCTGTATGCACTCTAATCAGAGCTTTGTACAAACTCATCCATTTCTTGAGTATGAGGCCCAAGGCCCATTATCGGGAATGTCTTGGGCCTCCACATTCACATGCAGGGATTGTACTTGAGCCCCTAGGCGTCCAGAAATCAGCAGGCCTGAATTTCTAGGCAAGTGTTTTTTTTTGCTCTTTAGACAATTCCAAAGTGCTTGTATGTGCTGTGGCCTGTTCTAAGAGACTACTGGCAATGTACATTTTTTTTTATGAGGGTCCTTCTGGAAAGAGGTGGAGGAGCAGCAGCATCAGGAGGAAGGAGCAAATGGAGCTGTAGCTGCAGTGAAATCAAATAGAAAGAGGTCCCAACAGAGTTTATAGGCCCAGAACATCATACCCACAGTTTTTGAGGAGCAGCGCATAAGGAGGCTTTACTTCTCTTGAGTGACTGTAATGCCTCCTGCAGTAAGAACAGTAACCAACTGCCACAGCTAGCATAGCATTGCCTGCTGTAGTCAAGGTCACAGCAGTCCTCAGCTCCATTACTTCCAGCTCCGTCAGCGCTGCCAGAGAGGATATCAGTACCATCAGTCAGTCTGCAGCTCATTAAGGAGGTGACTGTTACCATGGTTGCACTTTCATTGCTTTTCCCATGGACAGCTGGAAGCAGCAGAATAGGGCTCTGGGATTTTCACAGATTGCAGGACTTCCCCAGTTCCAGGGTGTCATTGGCTTCTCCCATATCAACCTGTGTACTCTTTCAGACAGTTTGCCAACTCAGGCTGGATTTGTCCCTCTAGGTTCCATCCCATGACCTTCTCCCTCCAACTGCCCTGCTCCCCCCCTTCCCGACTCCCTCCATTGGTTGCCCAGCATGTCCATTCTCATGGCATAACCCCACTTTCCACCTGGAAAGTGAACAGACTGGATGATTCTTGACAGTCAGTCTAACTGCCTTTTCTATTATATAACCAACGTTTTTATAAGTAATAAACAAGTGATTAAATAACAAGTTATTTTTGTTTCAATCCCCTATGATTTTTCTCCTGGGTTGCTCCAAGCAATGCCCTCAAGATTAATCTTAAATTCCTAACAGACTCCAGGGAAATCCTGGACATCTGGCACCCTAGATCCTAGGAATCATAATTGCTTCCCTTCATTTATGCATATTTGATGTGTTCACCAGAAGTATAACATGCAGCTCTGTGCCCACTTTCCTCGCAGCTACCATGATTCTCTTATCTTTAAGTCTGCAGTAACATCACTTTCCTGCAGTTCCTCAAAGGCCAATTTATATCAGCCTGCCTAAATAACGGAGCAAGAAGCCCTGAACTGAGACATGAAAAACAGCTGATAAACAGTAAATACATGAAAAACAGGGTGAGCAAGAAGCTAGGGCAAGGTGATGCCATGGGTTAACCAGATGTCCTTTCATCCGTAAGACCTGAATTTCAATCTAGCCCAGATTAATGGGATGAAAGTTTCCTCTTTCTGCCAGTTGGGAGGTTAAGAGGTGAAACGAGTTTAAGTCAGTTTAATCCACGTCGCAGTCTCCAGCCTGTCGAGGCACAAAACTGTCCAAAAATTGGAACTAAACTAGCCATCACAGAAACTTTAAGGATGGTTTGTGTGTGAAGTGGAAAAGTTTGCATTGATGCATCCTCTTCTGAGGATGGTGTTGTGGCCCATTCTAGCGGCAAAGGAGAAGTTGCTGTACTTTGCAGCTGACTATGTGATACCCAGACCGGACATACTGTTTTCCAGTACTGCCGACCCTTACCTTGTTGAGCACAGAATCCTACCAAAAATATAACTGAAAAGTGAGTGAAGAGAAATTAATAAGCTTGATGGTAAATTTTTAAGTAGCATTAATTATGAAGATCCATTGCCATCCTTGATCATTTTGGGAAGTCACCTGTAAAGGAAAGAAAAATACTTAGAAGTAAAAAGTTTAAAGTTTTCTTTTTGTATTAATAAAATTTTGCTCTTGCAACTTAATAACGTCATCAGTTTTAAAATATGTTTATTTCCTTTATTGTATTTGTTCCTGAAGTGAAGAGACTAGTTTTATCTTTTACATGCTCCCTAACGCCTCAAGCACTCTCTCTAGTCAGATGCAATGTAGAGCTCTGTTAAACAAAGAGAATCCCTACTGAGATAGTGAGTCATTCTATTCCTGTACCAACTTTTTTGTCTCCTTTAAGGTACACTGACAAATCACTGCAAACCTGGGGTAGTTTTGTAGTGCAGATTAGTGCTTACTGGGAATTGGACTAATATTGTCCACATTCTTTTCACTCACGAACTTCATTCCTTCCGGAGAAAGGAAACTATCTTCTTGGCTGCACTTGGATAAAGGTCCTAGACATGAAAGCAAGAGTATTTTAAGTCACTATGTAAGTAAAGTTATCACTTTGAAGGTTTAAGGAAATGTACTGTCCAGTATTTGTAATCATTTAAATTTTAGCCAAAAAAATGCAGGAATGCACTTAACAAGATTAACAATCCTCTTCATCATAATCTGTGTTATAGGTTATTATGGAATTGGGCTGCATTGAAAGAAGTAGTGGCAAATACTCTGAAGATTTACAATACATACTCTGCAGTTTAGCAGCTTGGGCCTATGATTTGTGATTGTGAAGCTTAATGATGCAGGTAGTGCTGCCAGAGATTTGCACCTGCTATTTATTACTCTGTCCCTGTCTGTGCAAATATGTTCTCCTGTCCTTGACTGTCACTTTTTTGGTCCGTATTTCATAAGTTTATGAGAACTATTGGAACAGTGCAATGTTTAAATTAGTGCTGGAAATTTCATGTAATTTTGTATTCAGCTGCAGAGATCCTAAATTTGGGAAGCTGTAAAGCTGACTCTTGACAATCCACTCTGATTCTCACAATAGACAGAGTCAGCCTATTTTTTGAAATCACTTGGGCGACTAACAGCTCCTAATTTATTTTACTCCAGGTCGGAAACATGAGCCAGTGATTAGGTAACCAACACATAACTGCTCATTATTGTAATGTTGGATCAGGAAGGGATTTATTTTACTTTAAGTAATCCTTAACATTTTAATGCACTTCTAATATCTGATAATTATGTATAGTTTTCTTCAAAAAAACACAAAACTGTTCACAGTAAAATAATTTAGCCAATCTAATAATACTGCAGTGGTGTCACAGTCCTTTGACAATTATGATTTATTTATCTGCATTGCTGTGAGTTTACTGGCAGAAGCTTAGGCTTCAAATATTAAAATTATTATCAGAATCTCACAACTGGGATCTATATTTCACATCTTTAGTTATAAAATCAAATGTCCCATATTTCAGCAATTTGATCTATAAAGTCAAAACTGATCAGCCTACAGTAAGGTGTAATAATTCTAGATGAAAATATTAAAATTGGATCTTAGCATAAATCAATCTTCAGCACTATTGCAGCAGAGCAGTAACCATCCCATAATCATGGAGATGCACTGCTCTCTCCTCTCTGTAAAGCTCTTCTGTCCTTTGTTCTTCTCTCACTCCTGTTAAGTCCCCACTCTACTGTAGACTTAATCCGTTACTGATTTGTTTCAGTTTTATATTTTATCTTCTTTAAAACATCAGGACATCATTTGATCTTTTGTTGAAGAAATCATGAAGTTGGTGGATGAGGGAAGAATTTGGACATCTGGACTTTCAAAAGTTTTTAATAAAGTACTGCACAAAAGGCTGTTATTTAAGGTTGTGTCTTGTGATATTAATAGGGAAATATTAACCTGCAATCACATAGATACAAAAGTAGTTACTAATAGTAGAAACTCTGCCTGGGGCGGGGGTGGTCAGTCACTAGTGCAGGTAAACCAATGAACCTATACCATAATATTTTTCCAAATTTTTTTTCTGATAGCTGTTTCCTGGTCTCACTAAAGTGAGGAAGGTATTACTGCAAATAATGTTTGTAACACAGCAGCATAAATATTATAACATCTACTAAAACTTTACATTTGCAATACAAGGGTGTCCAAGATTTTGTCTTTGTGGGTTGCATAGAGAGTTTAAACATATGTTCCCATTAATTTCCAACTATTTCAAGGTGATGCTGGCCTTCTCTTAGAGCCAGTAGATGGCTCGTTTTCTATCTTAATAAGATGCTTTCAACCTCAATCTAAAAGGAGCATACCCACATCAACAATGTGACATTTTTACATTGTCCCTACCAGTCACCCAATGGTCCTCTCAGTTAGACTGCCAACTTAGTGGCAAATTACCAACTAAGTAGATTTACCCCCACCGCCCTCCTTGGAAGTCAGTTCTCTACCCTCTGTGTAAAGTAATTAAATCAGAACTATAACTTCATCTTTCCCCTTCAAAGTGTGGGTCAGTACCTCTTGTTGACTATATTACTTCAGATCTTGAACACTTGAGTAAGATTTTTCCTGAGCCATGTTTTCTCCAGTGTAAACATCCTCAGTTTCTATAGCTGCCGCTTGTTTCTTGTATGTTTTTATCCCCACTTCCAAAAACAAGTTATATCTGTTGTAAACAACAAGGGTCCTAGCAATGATCACTAAGATGCCTACTGGGCATCTCCTTGCATATCAAGGCAGTTCCATATAAAACAGCCCTTTGTTTTATCTGATTCAACCAATTTCCAATCCTTTTTCAAGTTTCTCTCACTCCAAATTCTGTGCGCTCACACCTTTGTAGACAATCTTTCCTATGGTACTATTAATAGCTTTGCTAAAATCTAAATATGTAATATCATTTTTCTTAAAATTGTTAGTTTCTGTTGCATTCTTCCTCTATTCCAGTGTAAACCTAACTTTATTCTCAACTATATTTTGTTCATTAATTTCAAATGGCTGTCTGACTATATTCCAATCACCTGCAAATGCAGAAAGTTCTGAGGTATTCATTACCATCATTGCTTAACTTTACCTTCTCTTTCATATTAGTTTAGTTTAGTTTAGAGATACAGAACTGAAACAGGCCCTTCGGCCCACCGAGTCTGTGCCGACCATCAACCACCCATTTTATACTAATCCTACACTAATTCCATATTCCTACCACATCCCCACCTGTCCCTATATTCCCCTACCACCTACCTATACTAGGGGCAATTTATAATGGCCAAGTAACCTATCAACCAGCAAGTCTTTGGCATGTGGGAGGAAACCGGAGCACCCGGAGGAAACCCACGCAGACACAGGGAGAACTTGCAAACTCCACATATTGTTATTATCCGCTGTGATTGTATCCTTGTATCCCACTTAACTTAATTATTCTATCAAATTCTAGACTCATACTGCCTGCTATCATCTACTCATGTCACCTTGGGTCAGCTCCTGTCAGTCAGTTTGGCTCAGTTGGTAACTTCTAGTCTTTTGAATTGCAATATTGTGGATTCAAGCCCCAGGCATACTAGCGCAGTGCATTGCCAAAGGTCCTGTTCTTTACATCAGCTGTTAAAACAAGTCCATGACTGCAGCTTCTACTAATTCAGATGGGTAATAAAATATCTAATAGCATTATTCAGGGAATTTTCCCAAAACACCACCACCAAAAATGAATCAAGTGGCCTTCTGTCGCATTATTTCTTGTAGGATCTTGCTTTACAAAATTGGCTGCCCAACTTTGCCTGCACTTTTGGCTGTAAGGACGATAAGGGAAACAAAAGTATTAATTTGATGAGAAGCAGATTGAGATGTCTGTGAGAGACATGATAGTGTTATATAAATACAAATCTGTCTTTCCTTTCTTTCCTTTATCTATCAACATCTGGCCTCCACCTTTTCCAGTTTCATGATTTGTTATTTTGAGTCTATTATTTTACTACTCTCTACTAAGGACAGATTTTCCTTTTTCTTAAGAAGCAACATAATTCACATTGCAAAGTAAAAATGTCACTGCATCATAAAAGGATCATTGCTTTACTTCCTCATGTTGCACATTGCTTCTGGATTCATAATCCATCCCACACACCTTTTAGCCCTGCTGAATAGGAAGCACTTTTTCGTTGCTCAGGTGTTTTTTACTACAGTAATATTCCAATTAATTCCCCAATTTAGCATGTGAAATCAGAGTTTAGAGATTATGTTGTATTCATTTTTTAATTACTCTTCATTTTAATACATTAAGCAGTATACCTAATTACAAATTACTCATTATACACAATACCAGCAGAAACATCAATGATAAATAAAAGGTGCCAGTTATTATAAAATTAGATTGTAGTATCCAAAAAATAAATCTATGACTAATAGAGCACACCAAGGCTGGTTTATGTATATGGGTGTATGTATATATTTTTTTCTATGTATTTTAATCAAACAAATTGTGGACACAAAATCCACAAATGGGATTCAGATAAACAAGATCCACTGAACAATCGTTCTGTCAAGTTCTTCAGTCCTAATCATAGAATCACAGAAATTATAGCTATTTCCCAATGATAAGTGATCTATGAATGAGTCTAGCAGAAAAGTGTTTGAGTTTCTCTGGGGGTGGGTGGTTTGGTGGGGGAGCAGTGAACCAGCATGTTGATGGATTAGCTGTCACAGTGCAATCTTAACTTGATGCCAGGAGAGTGGATTTTGCAAGCAGCTGTATCACCAATTTCTATTCTAATCAGGGTCGAGAGATAGCCCCACTCACAGTTTAGCCATCAGTCGTCAGCCCTAAATACTTTCTGATCTGATAGGAAAGGTGCACACTCAAATCACAATGTAGCTGAAATCTGGGGCTGAATTTTCAGGGTGGGAACAGAGACGAGCAGGGGGGCAAAATTACCAACACCAGCTGGCGTACTGGTTTTCCAATGCTGTTCCCGGTGCCGGTGAGTTTCACCAGGGCTGGGGGAGGTAGGCCCCGTGATCCCCTTGATTGATTAATCTCAACAATTAAGATTGTTAAAGATCTCATTGAGAGTTTGTTGAGGGGCATGTTCAGATTTTGACGGGGAGCACGGGCTGCATGTGCTGTCTGGGGCAAACCAGGTGCTTGGAGGCAGACGCAGAGCAGGGAGCCAGTCGTGGTTGGCCCAGGGACCTCGGTGGACACCATGAAAGGGTGAACAGCACAGAGGGGCACTCAGCCATTGGCATTCAGGTGCCATTGGGTCAATCAATACAGGTTGCATGTAGTGTGGTCAGTAAGTACCCGGGCAGTCACCCTGCCAGCATCGCTGGGCCATAAGAGGGGGTAAGGCTGCCAAGTACAATTAGGGGTCACTTGGAGCAGAAGGACGGTAGCTAGGCCTCTGCCTGTCCTAAGCCATCTTTCCAACATCAGGTAATGCAATGAAACGGCAGTAATAGCTGCTGTGGTCTGCTTAAACATCACCAAGCCAAATGAAAGTTGGGGCTGGTGATTGTTTCCCCCGGGAGTGGGGTTGGGACCTGGAAACGATCCCGTCATCCGTTTCCCACCCCAGAAGGAAAATCCTGCCCCAGATTTGCCACCAGTAAAATTGACAAGAATGGGATTTATACTGAGGTACTTGTGCATTTCAACAGCAAGTCTTTAATTATCCTGCCGAATGCAACCTACAGATGGCCAATCCTTTATTGACCCAGTCTATGGATTCCATTCTTGTCAATTTAACAAAAAACAGCTACATTGTGACCCGCATATAGGGGCAAGTTTTGTGGTAAAGAAACGGCTGGAAGATACTGTTAGCCAATTATCCAAAAAGTCCAGGCCCTCTACGGAGTATCTGGAATCTGTGTGAGCAGGGAAAGCAACTATGTGTCTCCTTAAACAATCAGATTGAAGAATCGTTATTGAGCAGTGTAGTCTGAACCAGGAAGTGTCAGTTAGAATATTAAATACAATGTGAAATCAGGTACAGAAAGCAAAATGACTCTATGACTCTATAAGAGAGAGAGATGAGACTGAAAGAAAAAGTGTTTAAAAATTATATCTCCAATAATTAAAATCTGAAGGGATAAGACTTCACTTTTTAAAAAATTTGTTCATGGGATCTGGCCATCGCTGGCTAGGCCAGCATTTATTGCCAATCCCTAATTGCCCTTGAGGTGGTGGTGAGTGTCTTCTTGAACTGCTGACATCCTTGGGGTGTAGGTACACCCACAGCGCTGTTAGGAAGGGAGTTCCAGGATTTTGACCCAGCGACACTGATGGAACAGCGATATAGTTCCAAGTCAGGATGGTGTGTGGATTGGAGGGGAACTTGCAGGTGATGGTGTTCCCATGCATCTGCTGCCCTGGTCCTTCTATGTGGTAGAAGTCGTGTGTTTGGAAGGTGCTGTCGAAGGAGTCTTGTTGAGTTGCTGCAGTGCATCTTGCAGATGGTACACACAGCTGTCGGTGGTGAAGGGAGTAAATGTTGAAGGTGCTGCATGGGGTACCAATCAAGTGGGCTGCTTTGTTTTGGATGGTGTCGAGCTTCTTGAGTGTTGTTGCAGCTGCACCCATCCAGGCAAGTGGAGAGTAGTTCATCACACTCCTGACATGTGCCTTGTAGATGGCGGACAGGCATTAGGGGGTTGGTTACTCGCCGCAGAATTCCAGCCTCTGACCTGCTCGGTATCCACGATGTTTATGTGGCTGGTCTAATTCAGTTTCTGGTCAATGGTAACCCCTAGGATGTTGATAGTGGGGGATTTAGCGGTGGTAATGCCATTGAACATCAAGGGGAGATCGTTAGATTCTCTCTTGTTTGAGATGGTCATTGCCTGGCACTTGTGTGGCACCAATGTTATTTGCCACTTATCAGCCCAAGCCTGGATGTTGTCCAGATCTTGCTGCATCTGGGCATGGCTGCTTCAGTATCTGAGGAGTCGTGAATGGTGCTGAACATCATGCAATCATCAGCGAACATCCCCACTTCTGACTTATGATGGAGGGTACGTCATTAATGAAGCAGCTGAAGATGGTTGAGCCAAGGACAGTACCCTGAGGAACTCCTGCAGTGATGTCCTGGCACTGAGATATTTGACCTCCAACAACCACAACCATCTTCCTTTGGGGTAGGTATGACTATAACCAGCGGAGAGTTTTCCCCCTGATTCCCATTGATTCCAGTTTTGCTAGGGCTCCTTGATACCATACTCGGTCAAATGGTGCCTTGATGTCAAGGGGCCTTTGCCGTAACCAGTGCCTTCAGCCATTTCTTGATATCATGTGGAGTGACTCGGATTGGCTGAAGACTGGCATCTGTGGTGCTGGGGACCTCAGGAGGAGGCCAAGATGGATCATCCACTCGGCACTTCTGGCTGAAGATGGATGCAAATGCTTCAGTCTTGTCTCTTGCACTAATGTGCTGGGCTCCCCCATCGCTGAGGATGGGGATATTTGTGGAGCCTCCTCCTCCAGTTAGTTGTTTAATTGTCCGCCACCATTCACAACTGGATATGGCAGGTCTGCCGAGCTTAGATCTGATCCGTTGGTTGTGGGATCACTTAGACCTGTCTATCGCATGCTGCTCCCGCTGTTTGGCATGCAAGTAATCCTTCACCAAGCTGACACCTCCTTTTTAGGTATGCCTGGTGCTGCTCCTGGCATGCCCTCCTGCACTCTCAAATCCCCACTTCAAGACCTTAAATGTAATTCTACCCATGTCATTGCTTTCAACATGGACCATGACTCTTGGCTGCTCTGCCTGCCTTCCCTGCAATGTTTCTATTATGTACTGTTCTTTACCAATGATAAAATGGCCGAAATTTTACACCCCCCATTAGCGGGCTGGGAGTTTGGGGGTAGACATTAAATCGAGTGGGAGGTGGGCAGTGCAAGTTCCATCGCCTACCCACCTCCACTCCTATTTTACCAGTGGCGGGGGAGGTGGCAAACAGCCCGCCCACCCCAGGCCAATTGAGGCCTTTAGTAACCAATTAATTGCCACATAAGCCTCCTCCTGCTGCCGCTGGTACATTACCAGCTGCAGACGGGCACCAGCACCAGAGGAGGCTGCCCAATAAAACCTGGCAACCTCCTTGCCAGGGGTCAGGCTTCTGGGGAGCCTCGGGTCTCACCATTAAGGTCCAGGGAACATGTCCAAAAAGCACATGCCTGAATTTTGGCACCACGGTTTAAGTGTGCCAAAGAGTTTTCAGTATAAGTCAGTAAATGTTAATGATGAACGGTCTGTGCTATATTCATGTCATTCTGAAAGACTTATACCAGGATGTTTGTAGATGTATGGTGCCATGAACTCTGAAATCCAAGTCATCATTCTCTATCTCCAAGCCTAGACAGTGATTGTTGTACCAAGTGATTTCACTGAGGAGGAAAATCATAGCTGACCTTTTGTAAATCGGGGTACCTGAAATAATTGTAGGGACCAATTCCTGCCCTGGCTAAGATTAGCTGACTCCAACAAGATAAAATCCTTCAGTTTTAGATCAAGTATAAGAGAGGACTGGGACAATGGATAATTTTTCAGTAAAATAATTTTCTTGTAGTTTGTAAAAGAACTGTTCAAAACAGAAAGATTTTCTGAGAGTTTTACATTGCCAAAGCACATTCTTGCACTGCACTAAATCAGCTAATAGGTTATTCCATGGAGCTGTGTGAAATACTATATCAAAAATTGGGAGCATTGTTAGATGCTGTCACTTCAACCTATTAGGAGCTCTGGTTACATATTTGTACTTTATTTTAGTGGGTGAAAATAATACTGCTCAAAGGGTTATAATTATATTTAGAATTAATTAGGATTTTAATAATTAATCTGATTGCCACTTCATGTGAAAAGTCTGACTGTTTCCTATCCTTTTGAATTCAGAACCGTTCTCTGTATTCTCTGAACCAGTCTCAGATCATCCATCACCTTTTCTCAAGCATGGCATGACATGCAATCTCTGGGAGGCTGGAGTGATTCAAACTGGATCAGCATTTGGTCTCTGTTTAGATTTAACTCTAAGAGGATTTACTGCATTCCACAATCATTTCTCATTTTTCTTCATTTTTAGGTAGTCCACTGGCCTTGAGCACTTTTCAGTTCTGCGTTTAGTGAGGTTGTAGAGGATTTCCTGTTCTGGGTCTATGGGGCTGTGGAATGATTTCCTGTGTTCAGTGTTTAGTGAGGTTGTAGAGGATTTCCTGTTCTGCGTTTAGTGAGGTTATAGAGTTAATTCCTGGTTTAATTTATGGGGCTGTGGAACGATTTCCTGATGGTGTTTAGTGAGGTTGTGGAGTGATTTCCTGTTCTGAGGTTAGAGTGGTTTCTTCTTCCGGGTTTATGAGACTATGGGAGTGATTTCCTGTTCCAAGTTTATGGGGCTGGGTTTATCAGTAGCACCATCCTGCAAGACTGGGGTAGATTTTGACTGTGTGACAGGATTGCGGCTGCCTGCAACGAATTTGGCCTAACCATCAGCCTCAAGAAAACGAACATCATGGGACAGGACGTCAGAAATGCTCCATCCATCAATATCGGCGATCACGCTCTGGAAGTGGTTCAAGAGTTCACCTACCTAGGCTCAACTATCACCAGTAACCTGTCTCTCGATGCAGAAGTCAACAAGTGCATGGGAAAGGCTTCCACTGCTATGTCCAGACTGGCCAAGAGAGTGTGGGAAAATGGCGCACTGACATGGAACACAAAAGTCCGAGTGTATCAAGCCTGTGTCCTCAGTACCTTGCTCTACGGCAGCGAGGCCTGGACAACGTATGTCAGCCAAGAGCGACGTCTCAATTCATTCCATCTTCGCTACTTCCGGAGAATCCTTGGCATGAGGTGGCAGGACCATATCTCCAACACAGAAGTCCTCGAGGCAGCCAACATCCCCAGCTTATACACCCTACTGAGCCAGCGGCGCTTGAGATGGCTTGGCCATGTGAGCCGCATGGAAGATGGCAGGATCCCCAAGGACGCATTGTACAGCGAGGTCGTCACTGGTATCAGACCCACCGGCCGTCCATGTCTCCGCTTTAAAGATGTCTGCAAACGTGACATGAAATCCTGTGACATTGATCACAAGTCGTGGGAGTCAGTTGCCAGCGATCGCCAGAGCTGGCGGACAGCCATAAAGGCGGGGCTAAAGTGTGGTGAGTCGAAGAGACTTAGCAGTTGGCAGGAAAAAAGACAGAAGTGCAAGGGGAGAGCCAACTGTGTAACAGCCCCGACAACCAATTTTATCTGTAACACTTGTGGAAGAGCCTGTCACTCCAGAATTGGCCTTTATAGCCACTCCAGGCGCTGCTTCACAAACCACTGACCACCTCCAGGCGCTTACCCATTGTCTCTCAAGACAAGGAGGCCAAAGAAGAAGATAGTAGAAAATGGATGGTAGAAAATCAGCAGCTCATTTTACATCCCTCCCAATTTTTTGACTTCAATCATTGACCTCATTGACTTCCCTGTGGGCAGCGAACACCAGTGTTGAAAGGATCCAGCTCAATCAGGTGATCACTTTACGTAAATGTTGGAGTAATTGGATAGCTGTTTCAAAGATACAGCACATTAGGTTCAATGTCCTCCTTTTGTACTGTAAGATTCTATAGGACTCAATGCTCTACGGGTTCCCAGGGACGCACACTGAGATAAGCATCAACTGCTGCTGGAGGACCATCAATTCATTGACGGACACACCTTAGTCTGCCCAAAACTTGCTAGACTTCCAGTGCAAAGGGCTGCCGATGACAGTTTTGCAGACTGGCACATTCCAAAGTCCAGGACTACATGCTGAAGGACGCACTAAAGTTTGGGGCAGCCGTCGCAAAGGCTCAATGGGGAAAGGCTACTATATAAGGCCCTCATGCCATAGTATACCAAGGGGCTGGAAACTGTGAAAAACCCCTCAGGCTGTGTGCACCATAGAATGTTTGCAGGGAATGTAAATGTACTTTGTAACTAACCCGTAAAGGCAAGTGTAGTGAGGCACCTCATGTACTGTACTGAAAGTGCAATTCAGATCAGTTTCTTTGTCATGTCAAATTTGCACTGTTATAGAGTCATAGTCATATACAGCACAGAAGGAGGCCATTCAATCCATCAGGTCTATGCCAGCTCTCCACAGAGTTATCCAGTCAGTCCCACTCCCCAATTATGTAATGTATTTTTTCAAATTTTATGAATAAAGTATATTTTTGAAAAAAGGATTCTATCAATGGATTTCCCCTCAAAAATCTTTTTTGCAGTATTTAGAAGAGGAGAACCAATAAGGCAGGTCAGGCTGTGTGAGTAGTCTTCTGTGCTCACCTGTTACAAATGGGCTAAGATAAGCACATGAGGGAGAAAGGGATAGAAGAATATGTTGATGAGATTAGATGAAAAATTTTGGGAGGGGGTTTGTGTGGAGTATAAACAGCAGCATGGACCTGTTGGGCTGAATGGCCTGCTTCAGTTCTGTAAATACCATACAGATGCCTTTTGAAGCTTTCAGAACTTTTGTCAGTTTCATTTAACTGTCCCAATCCCTTTAGATTTCACCATTATAATTATCAAATCTAGATATTCATTAAAATTAAGCATCACTGGTCTCTTCTATAAGTGGACCACGTCGCTTACAATCAGGTGTTTAATTTCACTACCCAGTATCGAGATACACAATAGCATGACCTGGGGATGTAACACTGGACTAGAAATCGTAATTATAGCAATACAGGAACAGGAGTAGGCCATTGAGCACCTCAAGTCACTTCCCCCATTCAATTAGTTCATGGCTGATCCTCAAAACGTGTCTTCTGTGTGCTCTTCTAATCTTCCGACAAGTGAACATCAACATTTAGTGAGCTGAGATCTGATTTGGATTGTTAAACTATTTTACAACCAATAAATGAGTTTGCAGAGTGACAGCTACAGCAAACTCCACCTTACTTAAGATTCTCCTTGTAAACAAGAAAAATAATAAACAACGTCACACTGTCCCAATTACTAGATTAAGTAACACGTTCTTTTGGTCAGCTCCATCACTGAATCAGATCAAAGCTTGCTTGGTGCCTGATTGACTTTCATCTTAAGGTAGACAGGCCTCTGTCTTTCTCAGCACGGCATACCAGCTGACCTTGAATATTACACTCTTCTTTTGCTATGTCATAGACAAGATGTTCAAGGATTGGATAGGAGAGATTCCGAATAACCCATTTATCATTTCCCTACCCATCCCTTCTTGATATGATGCTTTGAAACTTACATCTGATGTTTTCAAAATGAATAATGTTCTCTCAACACGAGTTTGGATGGTTCAAAGGAAAGGTTTAACCACCCTCAATCCTACCACCACCACCCCCCCCCCACCCCCACCCTCACCCCGTAACACTTCCTTGTTTGGTTAGAAGGCAGGTAATATTCTAATAGCTGGGCCATCTAGCTTGACAACAAATTTCTTCCCTCAGCCCCTTCCAACTCTGGTTATAAGCTGGATTTAAACCTTTGTGGTTTTCCTTAAATTTTGCTTAACACTTCAACATGAATTATACCAGAATCTTTCAATTGTAAAAAGGTCAAAAAATTCCAAATACATTATTCACTTGTGCATACATTTCTGCTGTCAGTGATGCTGCGTTATCTGTGCCCATCTAAATCTGTTCCTTGTAGCTAAGTTAGTGAGCTGACATTGAAAAATTGGAGACGATGAATCCATTTCTATTTAGGCCTGTCTAAAATTTGCATCTAACAATTCAAGTCTAACCTATGCCAATAGTAGATAAAAAACAGGTTGCAGCTTCAAAATTAAATGGCTCCGTCTTGGGTGTAGCATAGTTAAAGGCACAGTAAACCCCCCTCCGCTCTATCCCAACAATGTACACAAATGAGCACAGTTATACCAGTCAACCACTTTTCCATTTGTGACACGAACCATACCATGGTCTCAATAATTGAGATTGCCAGTTTGGTGAACACATGCCCATAGTTATTGACAAAGCCCTCCTGCTATGGTCAAAATTCTAAAATTTGTTTGTGCACAGCTTTAGACCCTATCTTATCTTCAGTGGCAGCTGCAACACTGTGAAGCTACAATACCACTGACCCATCAGCACAGAAACTGAATTCAGAAAACTGACATGAAATGAAGCTCAACGCTAGCCATGTTATTGTTATTAGTCACTACGAGCAAAATAGGAATAGAACAAATTTTAAAATCTCCAGTTGAATTCAGATAAACGAACATACAAAACTGACATACAGACAAAGGCCAGCTGCTCCATCAAGCCTCCCCTACACCATGATGTCTGGAGCATCATGACTGGGCACTTCCTTACTTGCCCTTCTTCCCGTCCCCCTTAAACTCCCCCCTCCCCCCGCCCCCCCCCCCCCCTCACAAGCCCTGCACCACTTCACCAACTGCAGCTACATAAACGCCTGGGTGAGGCAAAAAAAAAATCAGAAGAAAAAACCTCAGGATAATAAGGGGGAAAATCCTCTGGAATATTTGTCTCTGACTTTCCCGGGTGATTAAAACAAGTCTAGGAGATCACATGGACCATATTTCATTAAAGACATTTACCCAGTTCCCTATTGAAGGCACGCCAAGAGTCAGCACCGATGATACCAGCTGGCTACCTATTCCAGAGGCTCACTATTCTCTGGGAAAAGAAGAACTACCCAACATCCAGTCTATTCCTATTCTTACATAGTTTAAACACATCCCCTTGTCCTTCCCAATCTGTTAGAGTGGAATAATCTATCAATATCATTATCTATCATTATCCAGCCCTTTCAGCATCTCTAAGTCTGCACTGCTCTGAAGTAAATAGACCAAGGTCCTTAAGCCTATCCAAGCAGCTGAGATTCTTTAAGCTAAGAATCATTTTCAAAAGGCAACTACCATGTGAGGGGACCAAAACTAGGTATAGTACTCCAGAAGTGGTCTGACCAGCAACCTGTATATTGATCAAAGTGGAGTTCTTTGATTTATACTGAATGGTTCTGTATAGAATATGTAACTAACAAATGGAACCTTGGAAATCTAAAATAAAAGCAAAATACTGCGGATGCTGGAAATCTGAAATAAAAACAAGAAATGCTGGAATCACTCAGCAGGTCTGGCAGCATCTGTGGAAAGAGAAGCAGAGTTAACTCTGAAACACCCGAAACGTTAACTCTACTTCTCTTTCCACAGATGCTGCCAGACCTGCTGAGTGATTCCAGCATTTCTTGTTTTTATCTTGGAAATCTAAGCTTAGTACACGTTTGCATTTATCCAGATTCCACTGCACTGCAAAGAGGAATAACACATGCTCAGTAGATATCGATGGGTTTAAAATTACCTTTTTATGTTGTCAAAAGCTTTGTCCTGTAGGTTTATCCATGGTTAAGCTGTATGATAGGCACAGAGTCATAATAATATGCATCCCAAAGAGATAGATATGCTCTGATTTATAGGCTATTTCTCAAGAGTGGGATGCTAATTTGAAGTGCAATTTGTCACCAAACATCACGTGACTGAAGAATCTTTGCATAGGTTGTGTTTTTCATGAGTGACAAAAGCACAGATTTCATTTTAATGCAATTATATAAGTTTTTTTTAGAAATATTAAAGCAACATAAAATAGGACCAATGAAGAGGGTGAATTACATGCATATTTTCAAGTTAGGAAACAAATTAACTATATATCATAGAAGGAAACTGATTCAATAAAATAATCAGCAGGAATTTAACAATAGATTAACAAATAAGACTGTGATTAAACAATAGACAGTTTAGGTTGTGTTTTCCAAAGGCAGCCACTAATGTAGTGATATTACTTAGGCAGTCAGGAACAAAAAATGTGCAAGAGATCAATGCTGTTGGGACTCCACTCACTCTGCACCCTAGGGTACAAAACTAGCAGCATTAGAAATATCCCCATCAAACAGAAAGGTACTTCACTGAGGTATGAATTCTGGTGTGTCCATCCTGCCTGCCATTTCTTGCTGTTTTAATGTATAAGACGTCAGGCTGAATTTTTAGGCCCCAATGGGGGCAGCATGGAGGTGGACAGGCGCCTAAATTCACACCGCCAGCCGGCATGCTGATTTGCCAGTTTCATCCCGCCCCCGGGCCATTTTGCTGGAGTTGGGGGGGTGGGGGGTTGCAGCAGGGCAGCAAGCTCGCAAGCAGCTGGTATCCAAGTGACCCCACTAAAGGCCTATTAAAGAATTTTCCAGTCGGCCTCCAGGTCCCGGAGGTGTCAGGGCACAGTGTAGTTGCCTGGAGGTGGCCTCCCATAGCAGCAGGCAGGAGAGCCAGTTGCTCCAGGCAGGCTTCAAGGTCCTCAGCTGCAGGTTTCAGCTGCAGCCGCAGGCCACCCTGTGGAGGGGTTCCCCCACAACGGTGGGCCAGCTGCTGAGGCCATTTTTTAAATTAAAATTAAGAAAGTTTGGGAAAGGATGCCTCCATCTTGGGCTGTCCTCTCTCTCACTCACCTGGTGAAAAAACAGAATATTTCATCCAAGCACAGATGCCTGGACAACTCCTCAATCCCATCTGATGCCAAAATCATATGTCCTCCATAATTGGTCACACCCAATCACATCCTCTATCCATTACTAAGGATTAGGGCTCTTGTCTTTGCAACATTATTTCCACAGAATCTAGCTATTGTTATATAATAGTGTGCACTATAATTTGTACAAAATTGTACAGCAGTTCCTTCAGCATTGCACTGCGACTTAAAATATTTGTGGCATGAACCTCAGTTCCAGTTTTCCAAGAATAGCAATGTTTAAATTTTTACCCACTTTGTGCATCATAAAAATTGCACAAACCATATAATAAAGGATGGGTGTAGAAAACAAGATAGCAGACTACTACAAAAGGTCATCGACCTGAAAAGTTTACCCTCTCCACAGATGCTGCCAGAACTGCTGTGTATTTCCAGCATTTTCTTTTTTTTTTAAAGGTAGCAGACCACTTCACCTATTCCATTGTTAAAAATGCTTTTCTATTAACTCCCATTTAATGCAGTTGCTGAGCTACATTACCCTCAGAGCGCTAATAATTGCAGCATCATGCATAGGTTTATTACCCTGCATCCATCATTAGAACTTTTGGGCCATTAAGTGACAAAAAAAAGATACAAGCAGCAAAAATCTCATGCAAAAGTACTTAATATCTCATTAATTCAATAAGGTTCAGATTCTAACGTTTTTTCACCCTTTGTTGCATCTGAATTAATACGCAAACATGTATGGCATATGCTCAATCAATGCTAGATTTAAATTGTCTTAAACTGTGCTCCATCCAGCTTCCTTAGTGCTACCAAACAACAGGGAAGATGGCCACAATCGACCTTACTGCAAAGTTTAATTGAGCTTTATTGATTGCTGTGGCTGTAGGCACAGATGGGTACAAATTTATTCAGCTGTGCAATTTAATATTGAAATGGTGGAAGATGGTAATTGTACAGAAAGCTTTTTATTGTTATCAAGGGAGAGGTTAGCTAGAATAAACATTTGAGTTACAACAGAGATATTATAAATAGAAAGCGCTGACAAAGTAGGAAGTCAATGGCCTCCCAAAGATGTTGCAGTTAATCGTATCGGCACTTATGAAGAAATTTATTGGAACTGCTGAACTGTATTGTAGTCCTGAATTGCTCACGCCAAACCTTGCTTGTTTCGTTTGTGGTGTTCTATTTCCTGTCAACAATAATAATTCAGTGAATAAAACTTTAATTAAATCAGCCCTATTGTAATATATAGGCTTGGCAACAAACATTGTGCACTGCACTTGTTTTTAATGAGGTTGTGTTGGCCTCAATTTTTTGTTGCAGAGGAACATGCTTCCTTCTCAGTACAGTTTCATTCATCTAGTTTTGACCTAACAGTCCAATTTTCATAGGATTATAGAATGGTTACAGCACAGGAGGCCATTTGGCCTATCGAGCACATGCTGGCTCACTGCAAGAGCAGTTTAGCTAGTCCCACTCCCTTGTTCTTTCCTGCATAGCTCTGCAGTTTCTTCCCCTTCAGAAAGCCATGATTGAATCTGCCTCCACTGCTCTTTTTGAGCAGTGCATTGCATCTTGTAACCACTCACTTTTCCTCATCTCACCTTTGATTCTTTTGCCAATCGCTTTTGTTACAAAAGTGTTTCCATTTGTTGTTAAATTTTTTTGAGGACTTGGGTTTTAAAACTGAAAAGGATTCCATAGATGCTGGACTTTGTGGGCTGGACTTTATAAGCCTTCCGCCGATCTCGGCAGCGACCTTCAAAAATGGCGGTCCACCCGTGCAGACCAGACATCACGGAGCTGCCGCGATAGTCAGCATGGCGGTTCATTTAAACAGCAGGGGCGGACCACCCCCCCCGATGATGTGGAGGGAATGGGCGGTGCCTCCCTGGCAATAGCATCAGGCACCACTGCGCTGGCGTTGATGCCGTTTTCAAAGGGCTTCAAGCCCTACATTACCATTTAAAGTTTTAAAGCAATAGTGCACTAAGATTTTTTTTTTTTTAATTAAACACATGTTTCCAGCCCATCTCCCACACCAATAACCATACACTCATTCCTTGGCCTCTTCCCCCCCACCTCAAAATACTTATATTATGTACTTGACCTTTCCTCCTCCCCCAAAGTTCACAAACTTTTAACTTCAACCCCTTCTCACCATCCTCTCCACCAATAAGATTAGTTTGACCCCGCTCCCCCCACCTCCTGCACTGAAATACTTGCCTGCTGCCCCCTCCCCACTTGTGTCCCACATCGGCTCTCCAAACAGAGCTCCGAAGGCGCGGCAGTGCCAGCTGCTCCCAGCAATATTGCACCGGAACGGGCGGCGGGAGTGGGTAAGTATTTAATTTATTAATTTGCATTTTTTTGATCATGTAAATGCTGCTCCCGTCGCTGAGCGGCGGGAGGGAGGGGTGCTGTGACAAGGCCTCACTGCCGCCGGCAATATTGGGCCGGGCCTTCCTGGTGTCGGGATCCATGGCGGGCCTCTCCTGGAGACATTTTCCACCCCACCCCCTCACCACGACCCCTGGTGTCGGGGACTGTGAACCCCAGCCCTGTGTTTTTTTAAAAAAAAGGTCATCGGAAGGTTTTTTGGACTTGGTTTGTAAACAACCCTTATTGGAAGTCACCTGTCTTCAGTTAAGTACCCAGCAGGTGCTTTTTGACCTGGGGAGGATATTTATAGAGAAGTGACGGGTCAGGAGGCTTGACTCTTGAGATATTGTTTTTGATTTCCCTTTGTACATTGTGTTCGGTTGTAAACTGTTTTGAAGGCAGTTGGAGAAAACCAGCCAAGAGAGCAGTCACCATCAGCTCACCCTCTTCCATCTCTTTGAGAAGTTCCTGAGAATCAAGTGTAAGAAATAGAGAAACTGATGCAGCATTTCTCCTGAAAAGCCTGCCAGAAACCCCTGTTGTCGCATTTCTCCAGGAAATCCTGCCAAACTGATCCTCAACGTCGCCTGAAAAGAACTGCTCTAGAAAGATCCCAGTGACAGCCATCTATGTGTATTTGGGATGCCAAACCAAAAAGGGACAACTGACATCTTTCGATATCTTTTTTTTCTTCAAGAATTAGCAAATATTTGGCCAAAGTTTTTTTTTTGTCTTTTTTTGTAACAGAGCTCTAAAGAGAAAATCTCTCCATTTTTCAGTTAACCGGTGTGTGTGTGTGTGTCTATGGTAAAAAGGGAACTTTCATATTTCAACCTGTTTGTCAATGCTTTGCTTCATAACTGGTTAAGTCTTGTTTTATAATAAACTGATCATTTTGTTGTTTATTAAAGAAACCTGGTTGGTGTATTTTATTCTGGGTTAAAAATAGAGTCTATGATTCAGCATATCGCTAACCAGGTAAACATTTAAATATATGTTGTGACCTGTGGAGAAGCGGAACTGGGAAAAAACAGTGCACTCCTCCCGCCTCAGTCGTGACACTTTAAACCTGTGTCCTCTGTCAACGGGAACAGTTTCTCTCAATCTACTCTGTCTAGGCTCTCAGGATTTTGAACAGCTCGATCAAATCCCCTCTCAACCTGCTCTTCTCTAAAGAAAACTGCCCCAGCTTCTCCAATCTATCCACATAACTGAAGTTCCTCATCCCTGGAACCATTCTCATAAATCTTTTCTGCACCTTTCTAAAGCCTTCACATCCTTCCTAAAGTGCGTTGCCCATAACTGGGCACAATACTCCAGCTGAAGGCGAAACAGTGTTTTGAATTGTCTGTTCAGAAATGTTTAAAATTGTAAACCCACTCTCCAAAGTGCTGACTTTCTAATCAGAACTCCATTGTTACCACTTTAATTCTCTGCCTTACAGTATTCGTTCTTAATGTTACTAATGGATTCAATCATATTTCTTCATCAACAAAATAGCAGAACTTAACTGATGACCCTTCCACTGATTTGCCCTTCTCTTGCTCCATTCATTTATATATTTGGTAAATTGATGTAACCCTGGTGCTGTGCCGCAAGCAATAAATGGCAGCCTTTCATTTCTTATTTCGGTTTGTGTCTCTAGTTCACAAGTATTCAAGTGCTATGTCCATTTTGTAGCAATAGATCTGTATAGGTAAATAGAAGCATTAATAATACAAGATTAATTTAAGCAGGGAAGTTAAATCCATAGCAACTCAGTCAATTGCAAGAATGTGAATTCAATACAATACAATACACAACTTTGTGTGCATATAGTGAGAAAAGTTATATGAAAATTCAGTTAAATACTTTTTATCATCATATTGTGGAATTTGCATAAGCCCCAGGTAACGGGGTTTTAAATTCCTCCGTACAAAACTACAAACACTGTTAAGTATATAGAACAGCATATGTAGGTTAATAACTGATATACAATTAGAATGTGTATAATTACTATATAGACTTTAATACATATACTTATAACTGGTATACTGAATAGAATGTGTATAATAACAACTGGTGTATGGGACAGAATCATAGAATTATCAAATGTTACAGCACAGAAAGAAGCCATTCGACCCATCATGCATGCACTATCTCTTTGAAAGAGCTGTCCTATTTATTCCCACACCCCCAGCTTTTCCCCCATAATACTGCAAATTAATCCTCTTCAAGTACAGGTGCAGTTACTAGTCAACTTCTTGTGGTAGAGTGTTCTGCATTCTAACCACTTTCACAGAATTATTAAAGCACAGAAGAAGGCCATTCAGCCCATCGCGTCTGTACCAGCTCTCCAAATGTGCAATTCAACTAGTGCCATTCCCCTCCTTCTCAACTCTAACCTACCTATGTACCAATATAGACCACGAGCACTGGCTGTTCACACTCCCCCCTCAGAGTGCTCTGCAGCCACTCAGTGACATCCTGGATCCTGGCACCAGGGAGGAAACATACCATTCTAGATTCATGTCTGCAGCTACAAAAGCGCCTGTTTGGTCCCCTAACTATTGAATTCCCTATCACTATTGCTTTCCTAATCTTCCTGCCCCCCTGTACAGCTGAACCAGCTGTGTTGCCGTGGACTTGGCTCTGGCTGCACACCCCAGAGGTACCATCACTCTGACCAGTGTTCAGAACTGAATACCGGTTGGAGAGCGAGATGCACTCAGGGGATCCCTGCACTACCTGTCTCATCCTCCTTGACTAACTGGTAGTTAACCATTCCCTCTCTGCCTGCATATCCTTAAGCTAAGGGGTGACCACATCCCGACATGAATGATATTATCTCCCCTGCTGATGCGTGCAGCCAATGAACAATGTACAGAACACTAGCCATACACAGAAAGCATGGAAATGAGTGGTAGCACAAATTTGCCATCCTGCCTGTAGTGCAATCAATGGGCAGGAGTTAATTATGCCCATTTTTGGGGGCTATCCACTACATTTTCAATGCCTTTGCTTCAAGTGTCACATCATTAGTGGCCTGAGAATCAGTTATGTCGCAGAAAATAACAAATGGTGGATAAATAACGTAAAGTGGGTAAAGACATTTCTCCTGAATTGCCTATTGGATTAATTAGTCACTACCTTATATTTATGGCCCCTAGTTCTGGTCTCCCCTGGAACTGGAAACATCTTTACTACATCTACCCTATCAAACCCTTTCGTAATCTTAAAGACCTCTGTCAGGCTACCCCTCAGTCATTCCTTTTCTACAGATATCACCTCTCAGTTCTGCTATCATTATAGTAAATCTTTTTTACACCTAGTCCAATGCCTCTGTATCCTTTTTATAATATGGAGACCAGAACTGTTCACAGTACCCCAGGTGTGATCTAACCAAGGTTTGATACAAGTTTAATACAACTTCACCTCTTTTCATATCTATTCCTCTAGAAATGAACCCCAGTGCATTGTTCGCTTTTTTATGGCCTTATTAAGCTGTGTTTGTGTATCTGTACCCAGATCCCTCTGTTTCTCTATCCTATTTAGACTCCTATGTTCCAAGGAGTATGTGATCTCCCTATTCGTCCCACAAAAATGTACCCCTGCACACTCATCTACAGTGGGGCCCAGCTATAGCACGGAACTTGGTATAACATAGCTCCATCTTGGATACCAAAATTTTCATTTGAATTTATCGCCACATAACAAGCAATTCAATAAAATGAAACTCTGGCAAACTTTTAATTTCTGGTCCAACTTTAGATGGAAATATCAATTTAAATAAATATATTTAATCGTCACAAAACTGTGTTCTTTATTAACTGCTGGGGGAGGAGCAAGCTGAAGTGGAGCGATGCCCTGAGTGTATTCTCAGCTTAAAGCTTTATCAGAAAATTATGTAAGAAGCTCATTATATAAGAAGCTAATCCACAAAGGATATACTAGGTCGCCAACATTTCCAAGAGTTTTCTCGGTGGCTTACAAGTCAGGCATTTGTATGGCAGCCAGTACACACAATGAGGTGAGGCATATTGTCCTCTATAATGGTGTATGTGGGCCCCTTTGATGGTATCCAGTCCAAGCAAGTAGCCTGTACACCCAAACAGGTCAAATGTGTTCTCTCCCTTACTCAGGGAGCCAAGGTAAACAACACCAGGGTATTGAGGACCTGAGCGACACCCCCCCAAAGGCGGAACAGGGCTGGTTTCTATTTTACCCAAAGAATTTCAGGGTCTTGATCCTTACCCTCTGTGAACTCCAGCTCTGCATTGAGGTAAATTTTTTAAAAAACTAATCTGTTATTTGGCAGCTTCTAGTGACCCACCCACGCCCCTCCCCACGCCCCCTCCCCCAAAGGACCACTATTTAGGTCACTGTGGGTTCTCACCTAACGCGGTCTCTCCTGTAACACGGTCTCCAGATATAATCCTCGTGGACCACGTGATAGTGGGGCCCCAGTG
This sequence comes from Heterodontus francisci, assembly GCF_036365525.1. Classification (NCBI taxonomy): domain Eukaryota; kingdom Metazoa; phylum Chordata; class Chondrichthyes; order Heterodontiformes; family Heterodontidae; genus Heterodontus; species Heterodontus francisci. The sequence continues at coordinate 46,314,821 of NC_090397.1, read as the reverse complement.
TATATTGAAGATAATTTGCCAATTAGATGCCCATTCTACAAATTTATTAATGTCTTCCTGCATTTTGTTGCAGTCCTCCTCTGTATTAACTACACCTCCCAATTTGGTGTCTTCCGCAAATATTTAAATTGTACTTCCAATTCCCAAGTCCAAATTGTTTATGTAATGGTGAACAACAGTGGTCCCAGCACTGATCCCTATCATAGCTTACCAGGACATTGGATTTTGGATAAACATGGTGGACTCCCATTCTTCATTGTATGGCACTTAGGGGTTGCTATCAGGGAGTTCTGAGTTGTTTCTGAAATTCTAATATCTCCCTTATCCTGCAAAATGATGCAGCACCTTATACATTATTTCCCATGCATGCTACAGGCACAGTGCTACAATGCATTTTTGTATAGCTTTACAGAATTGTTCTTTGATATATTTGGAATGAGACCCCATATAAGTGCCTCTTCAGCATTAATGAAAAATTGTAAAGACTGCAACAGGTGGCACTTGTCAATTTCTGATGCTTCATGTGACACGATTTTTGTCACATGGAGTCAGGGCTTTAATTTGTTTTAATCAACAATGGGTTTCATTCAAAATATGACCTATAGTTTCGATGCTATAAATCTATTTCAAATCTATAAATCCCATTTGATATTTTAAATTACAATGTGATTAAATAAAAACTCCTACAGACTCCTTCCTACACTGAATTATCAAAATTTCAGAAAATATCCTCTGTGAAAAATTAAACACAAGCATTTGGCTGAGATACATAACATCCAAACAGTCAGTAAAATATGTTTACAAAACATTACAGCAAAGGTGTCATTTTACAGATCACAATCTCATCTTTTATTCAATTATTCTTAACATTGGCAGAAGCTTTTTTCTAAAATGGTGTTTGCAAACTGCCAGAATGTGTGTTTAGTTTGGAGCTCTGCTACTAGATATAGAGAAGCTGCTGGGGCAGAATTACAATAATAGAGTATTGATCAGTACAAACAATAACAACTTATATTTATATTGGACCTTTAACATAATAAAACATCCCAAGGTGCTTTACAGGAGCATTATTAAACAAAGTATGACACCGAGTCACAAAAGGAGATATTAGGTTAGATGACCAAAAGCTCGAGGAGTGTCTTAAAGGAGGAAAACGAGGTGGAGAGGTGTAGGGAGGTATTCCAAATCTTGGGGCCTAGGCAACTGAAGACTCTGCCACCAATGGTGGAGTGATTTAAAAGCAGGGATGCACAAGAGGCCAGAATTAGAGCAGTGCAGTATATTGGAGGGTTGTGGGGTTGGAGGAGATTACAAACATAGGGAGGGATGAGGCCATGGAGGGATTTGTAAACAAGGATGAAAATTTTTAAATGCTTGACCAGGAACCAATATAGGTCAGCGAGCACAGGGGTAATAGAGCAACGGGACTTGGTGCGATTTAAGACACGGGCAGCAGAGTTTTGGATGACCTCAGGTTTATAGGGAGTAGAAGGTGGGGACTAACCAAGAGTGCGTTAAAATAGTCAAGTCTAGAGGTAACAAAGGCATGAGGGTTTCAGCAGCAGATGAGTTGAGACAGGGGCGAAGTCGGGCATGTTATGGAGGTGGGAATAGGCAGTCTTAGTGATAGCATGAATGAGGTTGGAAGCTCATCCTGGGGTCAAATGTGAGACCAAGGTCTGGATGATTGAGGTTAGGCCTCGTGGCAGTGGACTTAGCAAGGTCAAAAAGACAAAAAAAACATCTACAGAGCCTGCTCTTTATAAATGAAGTGTTTCATTTATCCTGGTTTCAGTTTCAATCTTAAACTCTTTTTATTCTTTTCTATCATCATTCTGTTAAAGATTTACAGGCTACTTTGCATGCGATCAGACCGTCAGCTAAAAACAGGGCTGAAAACTGGTCCATCAAGACACTGACTGAACTATTCAAACTGCATTGATTTCAATGCAAATTAGCTTGGATATTTGTTGCAATGTTCGTTAGGGCTTTTAACTCTTGTACAATGATATATTATGAGCACTTATGAATGTACTTTTACTTCAGTGTTTTTTTATATCAGGTTAAGTATGTAATTTGGAGACGCCCCCTGAACAATCAATATCTATCTACCTACCAATTGATCAGCCTGTTGGCAGACTACACCAAGCAGGATTGAGATGGAGTTCTGTTAACAGAGACTGAGTTGCTATTTATTGTTGCCTGAAATTTCCATAAGGATCCTCCAGCAAGAGATTAGTGGAACCCCCAGAGAAATGTCATAAATGGCCATTTCTCCAGGGGGTTCCACCAATCTCTCACTGCAGTTACAGCAGATCAGGAGAGCCCCACAGAAATTCACGCCTTATGTTTATAAACTTTATAGTTACTGCTTTTTGTTCAATCTTGGATCACAATGGACCTTAAAATAAGTACAGAATTAGAACTTTATGCTTGCACATAAGTTACATTAAAAAGCCACATATTTCTATTATGTTAATGATTGCATATTGTACTTTTACTTGCACACTGACAATATTACAGAGAGGGTACACAACCGTACCAGCAAAACATGTCAGTCTGAAAAACTGATGTGAGGGTTGCTGAAAAATAGTTTAACATTAATCAATGGTTTACCTATCCGAAGAACTAAAGAAGATAACTGAAAGTTAGACCTTACGAACATGCAAACATATGAATTAGGAGCAGGAGTAGGCCATTCAGCCCCTTGAGCCTGCTATGCCATTCAACAAGATCATGGCTGATCTGATTGTAACCTCAACTCCACATTCCCACCTACCCGCAATAACCTTTCACTCCCTTGCTTAGCAAGAATCTATCTACCTCTGCCTTAAAAATATTCATAGACTCTGCTTCCACTGCCTTTTGAGGAACAGAGTTCCAAAGACTCAAGACTCTCTAAGAGAAAAAATTTCTCCTCATCTCTGTCTTAAATGGGCGACCCCTTATTTTTAAACAGTGACACCTAGTTCTAGATTCACCCACCCGAGGAAACATCCTTTCTTTCCACATCCACCCTGTTAAGACCCCTCAGAATCTTGTATGTTTCAATCAAGTCGCCTCTTACTCTTCTGAACTCCAGTGGATACAAGCCAAGCCTGTCCAACCTTTCCTCATAAGACAACCCTCCCATTCCACATATTAGTCGAGTAAACCTTCTCTGAACTGCTTCCAATGCATTTACATCCTTCCTTAAATAAGGAGACCAATACTGTACACAGTACTCCAGATGTGATCTCACCAGCGCCCTGTATAACTGAAGCATAACCTCCCTACTTTTGTATTCAATTCCCCTCGCAATAAATGATAACATTCTGTTAGCTTTCCTAATTACTTGCTGTACCTGCATACTAACCTTCTGTGACTCATGCATCTCAGAGCTCTGCAATCTCTCACCATTTAGATAATATGCTTCTTTATTATTCTTTCTGCCAAAATGGACAATGCACAATACCTTCAATGTAAGTGCCTTCTCTTCTGATCATGCTTGTGTACTGCACTGTTAGATGCTGACAAACTGAAACAATTCTTTGCAATCTCTGCCATTGCCACCAGAAACGGTTGCAAGGCAAGTTACATAGAAGCATGAAGTGGATACCATTTGTGCCTAGTAGGCAAAAAGCTATGACAAATGATAAAACCTATAAAAGTAAATTCTGAGAGTGGTGCAGTGGTTAGCACTGCAGCCTCACAACTCCAGCGACCCAGGTTTGGTTCTGGGTACTGCCTGTGCGGAGTTTGCAAGTTTTCCCTTTAACTGTGTGGGTTTCCTCTGGGTGCTCCGGTTTCCTCCCACATGCCAAAAATTCTAATTTTAAAGCTCAGAGAAGAATTAGTGTCTGGATCCAGGTTCAGCAGTGCCAGTAATCATCTTACGCTCAAGGGATCATTAAACTATTTAAATCTAGACGTAGACTGCCATGTGATGAAAGCTTTGAAATATATTCCCCATTTTTAACATCCCTATTAAAATGATATCCAAAATAATTAAACAATAGTTTTAAAACATTTTATAGTGTCCTTGTAATATAAAAAGGATACAGAGATGATTCCTAAGTTTGCCCTTAATGACTTCCAGTTGGACAACACATAGTGATAGTCATAGAATGAACAATGGTGGTGGGCAGTTAAATCTGGATCTTGCTGACATACAAATATGAAAGTTGCACCAATGCTTTTGGATAACGTCAACATGGGATAACCTAGATGTTCATTTTTCTCAATTAAAGAATCTTTCTAGATCTCCTGATGCCTCAGTAGGCAAGTGCATCAATCAATATAGTACTGGGCCAGACAGACCAGGAAGGATTCAGCTTTGATCCCTGATTTGAGCTGATTTGTTATCTCAGCCAAGATAGTGATTGGGATGTTAAAATTCCCTTCGGCATTGCCATTCCTGATTGTGATCCAATGATTTCCCTGCTAAATATACATTGGGGAAGCATTTCCATCGAGTTTTTCCAATCTCCTGCTTCAGCTACAACTTGCATTTACATAGCACCTTTAATATAGTAAAATATCATAAAGGCACTTCAAAGGAGCGTAAACAGATAAAATTTGACACTAAGCTGCCTCTGGCAATATTCGGGCAGATGACCAAAAGCTTGGTCAAAGAGGTAGGTATTAAGGAGGAAAGAGAGGTAGAGATGCAGAGAGATTTAGGGAAGGAATTCCAGTGTTAAGGGCCGAGGTAACTGAAGACACGGCCATCAAAGATAGAGAGCTTAAAATCAGGAATACTCAAGAGGCCAGAATTGGAGGAGCGCAGTTATCTCAGAGGGTTGTAGGGTTGAAGGAGAGTACAGAGATAGTGGCAAGGCCATGGCAGGATTTGAAAGCAAGGATGAGAATTTTAAAATTGAGGTGTTGATGAACTGGGAGCCAATGTGGCTCAGAAGAAATCCTGGAGAAATGGCCAGTCTTAGCTTTGTACACCATTTTGTTTGAGATTTCACTAAGCCACCAAAGTTAATGCAGTAATCAAGAGAATTCCTGTGCAAGTTCTCTGCATGTTTGTTTTTTTTTCATTCATTCATGGGATGTGGGCGTCGCTGGCTAAACAGCATTTATTGCCATCCTTAATTGCCCTTGAGAAGGTGGTGGTGAGCTGCCTTCTTGAACCACTGCAGTCCATGTGGGGTAGGTACACCCACAGTGCTGTTAGGAAGGGAGTTCCAGGGTTTTAACCCAGCGACAGTCAGGATGGTGTGTGACTTGGAGGGGAACTTGCAGGTGGTGGTGTTCCCATGCATTTGCTGCCCTTGTCCTTCTAGTTGCTGGAGGTCACGGATTTGGAAGGTGCTCTCTAAGGAGCCTTGGTGCATTGCTGCAGTGCATCTTGTAGATGGTACACACTGCTGCCACTGTGCGTCAGTGGTGGAGGGAGTGAATGTTTGTGGATGGGGTGCCAATCAAGTGGGCTGCTCTGTCCTGGATGGTGTCAAGCTTCTTGAGTGTTGTTGGAGCTGCACCCATCCAGGCAAGTGGAGAGTATTCCATGACACTCCTGACTTGTGCCTTGTAGATGGTGGACAGGCTTTGGGGAGTCAGGAGATGAATTACTCGCTGCAGGATTCCAGCCTCTGAACTGCTCTTGTAGCCACGGTATTTATATGGCTACTCCAGTTCAATTTCTGGTCAATGGTAGCCCCTAGGATGTTGATAGTGGGGGATTCAGCGATGGTAATGCCATTGAATGTCAAGGGGAGATGGTTAGATTCTCTCTTGTTGGAGACTGTGTTGTGGACATCACTGAAGAGCTATATAAACCATTGATTTTTCCTTTGAAAAGTGGACAATGTGCTGCAAAATGGCACAGAAGGTCAGCTGCCTTGGCCTGTATACTCAAACTGTTTCACTGTCTGTTAAGGACAAAAGGATACATTCCAGGCTAAGAGGTATCAATTACACCCATCCTGAAGCCATCGAGACATTCCTGAATTGAATGGGTTGAATGAAAACAAAGAAGGTGTGAATTAGCCACATCCTGGTCCATTGTGTGGTCACAACTGGGGAGGGGGCCATGTGTCTCCTAACAGAGGCTAATGTGAGAGATTTTCACCTTAAAAGGTAGCTCTCTGGAGAGGGGGGAGGGGGCGGGGAAAGATCATGAGAACATCATAAAAAAGCAGTCCAGCCAAAACAAAGAAGGAGCCCTGCTGCGAATTCGACACTTCAACTTGGTGCAACAGAGAACTAAAAGTGACTACCGCCTCTAGTCTGAAGTCTCAACCACCAGAAAACTACAAACACCCAGGCCTACAACTTTAAAAGAAACTGTCCTCAGAGATGATTCAATAGGTTTACCGTGAACCTTGAACACATATCTCACATCAAGCCACTTACCCTTTTCCTCTCTGTCTGTCTATTCTTGTGTGCATGTTTGTGTGTAAATGCATGTATGGGTGCAGCTGCGACCATTTCGGGAATTGTGTTCAAATAGTTATCTGTATTAGCCTACACGAAAACCTGTCACTGTCTGCTTATTTGACAAATAAAACACAAGGGGTTAAAGCACTAGTAATAAAACACTTGCTGTGGTCAGCTGGGAAGGTGAACAGTGGGAACAAGCCACACCATCACCTACCTGGCCATAACACTACTGACACTCACACCCAAGAACAGCCACTTGGACATGATCCTGGAAGACTGCCAATATTGACAGCAATACTTCAGGAGAGCTGGGAGAGAGGTGAACACTAGAATACAAAACAAGTCTATTCCTTACAAAACACTGTTTGCTCCAAATCCTTCAGTAGATGCAACAAAATATGCTTTTTTGGAGCCTAAGTTCCTACTATCACAGTGCCTGCAGCCTAGTTGTAGGATCAAAGGCAAAGATGCATTAAGATCTATTCCAAATACTTTTAAGAGAATACAAGAATTTCTTCAGTAAAAATTATAAATTTTAGATGCTTTGATCTTGATGATCAAAAGAATCTAAATAACCTCAGCCATCTGTGTCCTAACTGAGAATTCTTTGGGGTGTTTTGTTTCCACTTGCTGTGCAGAATGTGACATTCTTACTTTTTCTCTTATTTGCTCCTTTACTGGTCTCAAATTCCACTTAATGCTATATTTACTTTTCTATGTTTGCCACTAATTATAGCTCTATATAATGGCAAATAGGCCATGTAAACTGGGCAACACAGCTGCCAAATGAAACATTCAGGAAGCAAATGAGCTACCACAGAAAATGCCGCAAATACTATTTGAAAAGCTTTTCTGTTGCCATGTTGGTTTCTCACCAAGCTGAGCAGTTAATATTGTGGGAAATAAAGCCTTGTAACCACCTCAAGATATTAAAAGAACATATTTTGTGTCTTTGAAAAATCTTTAAAAAGGTTTTCTGTTGGAGACCTGTACCTCTCTTGGGCATTCCAAAGCTATCACTACATCAGCTCAATGAAGAGACTCAACAAATTGGCAGACAACTTTCAGAATGCAATACTCTCACTGTGTGTATGTACTCTGGTGAATTCTGGAAACCTGGTTCATAAAGACACTGTCTGCAAACAATCAGTGCCTACAAATCCAAGATTTGCATTTTGACTATAATAAGGCTGGCCTTTTACAGAACATTCCAGGACTTGCTGTTTGTAAGCCCTGCCCCTACTTTCTTGTTCAACATTAAGAAAGTAATTTCAGAAAGTACTGAGAACTAGTGGCATCAACTGCCAAGAAATCATTGTCAGTAGCATTGGAGGTAATTGAAATTTGTTTTCTCATTCTCTGTAAAGCATCAAAACAAAGTAAGACATCCACTCTTGAACTTTATCAAAGGGAACTTTAACATAGTGAACTTTACCAGGAAAAACAACACAAGTTATTATATTTAGTGGCAGGTAACCCAAATTGTAAAAGTTGTGCCATTGTTTCATTTTATGCATATTTCACCTTGTATTCTAAATGGTTAGAAGACTTGTAGCTCATTTCGAAATGCGAATCTGAGAAAAAGCTCGACAATAATCAGCAGTAAAAGAGTTAATATAAGAGCAGAAAGTTCTAGAAGGAGTACATTATCTTTCAAGTTTGCAGGGATGCCCTGAACTGAAGCTCTAGATGTAAGCATTTTTAAGGGCAGCACAGTGGTGCAGTGGTTAGCACCGCAGCCTCACAGCTCCAGGGACCCGGGTTCGATGCTGGGTTCTGCCTGTGCGGAGTTTGCAAGTTCTCCCTGTGACCGCGTGGGTTTTCGCCGGGTGCTCCGGTTTCCTCCCACATCCAAAAGACTTGCAGGTGATAGGTAAATTGGCTGTTGTAAATTGCCCCTAGTGTAGGGAGGTGACAGGGAATATGGGATTACTGTAGGGTTTGTATAAATGGGTGGTTGTTGGTCGGCACAGACTCGGTGGGCCGAAGGGCCTGCTTCAGTGCTGTATCTCTAAATAAAAATAAAATAAATAAATAAATAAAGCAAAACTAGATAGCAGCACTAAGTTCTATGAAAGACATATATCAGAAAGAAGGAATTATGTAAATTAGTTTAATCTTCTCCAGGTTAATATTTCTAGAGTATAACTATAAAAACTCTGAACGGATGTGATAACTTGCCTATTTGAAACTGTAGGCTAGGGAGCTGCAGCAACATGGCAAGGATTTACCTGCGGATGCCACCAAGACCAGTCGTCGGACAAATCATGCCTGTACGCTGAGTGAAAACAGGTGCACCAGCCCAGCAAATAGTGAATGTGGGATCTACCTGAGGAACCAGGTCTGGGCTATGGGCTGGACTCTCAAAGAAAAGGCAAATTCTCTTAGACATTTTGGACACTTTACAAAGGGGGCTAAGGGATTTTCTCTCTCTTTCTGGGACATGAGGAACCACGAATTCTCCTCCCAATCTAGCATCACAGTTTGTGTCTTCCTTTGGTGGCAGGAAAACCACATGTGGTCCTTGTTGTGCAGGTCCTCGAAAGTTCTCTGGGGTCAAATGCAAAGGTTCCAAGCAGGCGAGAACACCTCTTTAAGTTTGCAGGCGATGCAAATTGCATCAGGGCTCAAATTATAGGGAAGAAGCAAACCAGATAGAAAGGCATCTGAACAGATTTCATAGATGGTCTAATGATTGGCAAATGGCAATTAAAGTAACCAAGTGCAAGGTAATGAGACTCGAGAAGGGAAATAAACAGTGAAAATAAATAGCTCTAGGAGACAGGACACAACACAGGAGTAGAATTGATTGGTAGCTCACTAAAACCAACAACACAGTGAGCGCTTGCAATAAGCTAACTGGTTCTTGGAAGTACAGCCAGAAAAATCAAGCATAAATCCCAGAGGTGTTAATATGTCTGTCAAAGATACTGGTATGGCCTTGAGCATTGTGTAAATTTTTCTACTCACCGTAATTACAGCAAGATTTACTTAACATTTACCGCACAGAAACAGGCCATTTGGCCCAACTGGTCTGTGTCAATGTACTTCCATGTCTTTTCAAGTTTTATTTGCTCATTCTTGGGATGTGGGTGTTGTTGCCCATCCCTAATTGCTCTTGAGAAGGTGGTGGTGAGTCGCCTTCTTGAATACAACTGAGTGGTTTGCTAGGCCATTTCAGAGGGCACTTGAAAGTCAACCACACTGCTGTGAATCTGGAGTCACATGTCGGCCAGACCAAGTAAGGAAGAGAGATTTTCTTTCCAAAAGCACATTGGTGAATCAGATGGGTTTTTAACAACAATCCGGCAGTTTCATGGTCACCGTCACTGACACTAGTTTTTTAATCCAGATTTATTTCATTGAATTTAAATTCCCCAGCTTCCAGGGTGGGATTTGAATTCATGTCTCTGGATCATTAGTCCAGGACATTGTCTTTTTGCCTGTCTTTTCCAGTCTTGTATTTTCTTACATTCAATGTCAGTTGCACGCAACCATTTGTAAGTTTTAACACTATTAAAAGATATTAATCAGTAATAATCACTGAACAGAAACAGTTTTTGAAGCTGAGGCAAAAATTCAGGATGTACCAAAATGTGAGAAGCATAGACAAATGACTGGAATAAAACCAAACAATAGCAAGTAATCATCTGTAAAGGGCAATGAAAGGGTAAGGTTCTGCACCCAAAACATTCTGTTTGCAGATGCTGATGGGCTTGTTCTGTTTTTCCAGCATTTTTTGCTTAGTTTTAGATTTCCAGCATTTACAGTTTTTTTAAATCTCAAAGACAAATGACTTGTGGCCCATTCAATGCTGATATATGTAAATGTATCCTATTTGTTCTTCACATCATTTATTAATGAGTATCAAACAATAATCAATTCGACCACTAAACCAAAGACCATCTGACAGTTTTGCTGTAGACAAATAGGTCTTGTTTTTCTACAGAAATGATGATGCACATCACATTGTAGCAGCTTTAGCTAGCTGCTGTACTAAAAGTGTATTTTAACAAAAATGGTTCATTATGATATCCAAGAAACTTTGTAGTCCACTCACTGTGCTCATACAACAATTTCCAGAGCTCTGTAAATGCTACATTCTAAAATTGCTGCACTAAAGGATCACAGGGAAACAGCTCAGGTAAACTAATAACCTATTTTCCAGTTAACTAAATGCAGACATCATTTGTCCTTTTTAATATCCAATTGAATTGAAAATCTACTTTGCAGCACACCATAATATCCTTTGTAGCCTTGGTTAAATTATGTAATTGGTTTGGAGCTACATTAATATTAGACTAGTACTGTGGCAAAGGGCTGGTTATTAGTTCGTTGGGTGGGGGAGGGGAGTGGTTGCTGTTTTGAAGTCAGGAAATCCAGAATTGAAGGTTTCCTGAACGTACTGCAGTTGTAAACTGAGCTGGGCTAAGAGCAGGCAGGCCTAGTGGTGGGGTAGGGGGAAGAGGTGGTAAGAAAGATCGTGGGAGATGGGTGGTGGTCAGGGGAGAGAGTGCGATTGTGAGGGAGGTATGATCACAGAGGGGTCCAATCGCAGGGGGGCAGGTGGTGATTGGGAGGAGCGGATAGTGTCAGCAAGTGTCCGATAGCAGGGTGGGGGTGTTAATTGTGTGTCAATGGTTTGATTATATGCAGGGGAAGGGTGTTAATTGGGGTTTTAGTTGAGCACTTATAAGCAGACACTAACTGGGACTGGGGGAGGTTTTTGAGTGAGGAGCTACATGTTTGTAATCAATAAATGTGAAAATGAGTAAATAAATGCTCCAGCATTATCTTTCCGAAACAAGCTTTCTGGAATTTATCATGGTATCAGAGGATGGTTGCCTAAGCCGAAGGTTGGAAAACAGGAATTTTTTTTTTGGATAGAAAACTAAAATCTCAAGGGCTATCATGAAAAATATGGCAGAAAAAAAGTGCAAATTGTCAGGGTATGATTATCCTCCAGTGTTCACGGAGTCTGAACCAGGATTGAATCTTCTGTTAGAATTCTTGGATGACATTTACAAGAAAGATGACCTATTGAATGCGTCTGAGGCATGGTCAGACTTTGATAGATTTCAGAAACCAGATGGTTGTTCAATGGAGGAATCTATCATGGACTTTAATAGACTGTATAGAAGATTGAGGAAATTCAATTTGGAGATTCCTGGTGCAGTGCTAGCTTTTAAATTGCTAGATTGTGCTAGTGTGTCACATATGGACAGGCTGCTGGTTCAAACTGGGGTTCGGTTCTTGGACAAAGATTCCCTGTTGGACCAAATGGCTGCGGCCTTAAAAAATAAATTCCTGGGGAAACAGTCATTTCCTGGTAGAACAAGCGAGGCATTCTGCAGTGACACAAAGAATGTAGGACTCAATGCTTACAAGATTTTGAAATAATCCAGATACTGAATTAGGCCTAAGTACAATGGAAGAGTTAAAGACAGGAGGAATGAGGATGAAAGCGCCTTTAGCAGGTCTGAATATTACAGTGGAAGACAGAATTGGAACAGCAATCATAGGCAAATGTATCCCAGGAATGCCCAAGGAACAGTTAATAGGTGCTTCAGATGTGACTCAAAGTATCATTATGCAATGAACTGCCCTAAGCGGAGGGGCAGAGTCTTCAAAATAACAAACGACACAGAGAATTCTGAGGCACAAGAGGAAGATACTGATGGATCTGAACGAATTGTACAAGGAGTTTTAATCCTGTGATGAATGTGTTGGTTGCGGATTCGTTCAACTGTGTGGTACTGGATAGTGCTTGTACGTTGACGATATGTGGAACTGTTTGGTTACAGTGCTATCTGGATTCACTCAGTAGTGAGAATCAGTAGCACGTTAAGGAGTATTACAGTACTACCAGCTTTAGGTTTGGTGATGTCGACACATTGAAGTCACTGAAGAGAGTCATAATCCCATGTAAAATAGCTGGGGTAAGCCACTTTATTAGTACTTATGTAGTCTCCAGTGAGATACCTTTACAGTTGAGTAAGCCTTCAATGAAAAAGGCACAGATGAAACTTGATATGGAGCGTGATAAGGCAATTGTTTTTGGGAAGCCAGTGAATTTGCAGTTTACCCAGTCAGGGCATTATTGTATACCCTTAAAACCTGATATTTCTAGTCAGTGTTAGAGAGGTATTGATGGCATCAGGTGTTACGAATCAAAGAGATAAAAGGCAAATTGTCTTAAAATTACACAGACAATTTGCTCACCCTTCTTGTCAGAGATTAGAAACCCTACTAAAAGATGCAGGTGTGATTGATGAAGCGTATACGAAGATAATAGAAGGGATTAGTGAAAGGTGTGAGATCTGTGAAAAGTATCAGAGGACACCATCCCATCCTATCGTCAGCCTTCCATTGGTACGTGACTTTAACGAGTTAGTTGCCATGGATTTAAAGGTGTGAAACCAAAACAAGAATATTTTCATTTTACATTTTATAGACATAGCAACTAGATTTAGTCTTTCTACAATAATAGCAAGGACAAAAGGGTGATTATAGACAAAATTATGGAGAAATGGATAGGGACTGGGCTTGGGGCACCAGCTAAGTTTCTGACTGATAATGGAGGGGAATTTGCCAATGCGAGTTCAGAGATATGTGTGAAAACATGAACATTACCGTTATGAATACTGCAGCTGGAAGCCCTTTCAGCAATGGGCTCTGTGAAAGGAATCATACAGTGGTTGATGAAATGTTACATAAAATCTTAGCTGACCAGTCAAACTGTAAGTTGACAACTGCCCTGGCATGGGCAGTTCATGCAAGGAATTTGCTTCAGATGGTTGGAGGATATAGTCCCTATCAATTGGTCTATGGGAAGAATCCCAAATTGACTTCTGTACTGTGCGACCAATATAAATTGCTTTCAAGATGGCTCCTGGGCTGGAAGCTCCCTAGCTGTTCAACTCTATCCATGGCCATCTGCTCCCATCCCTAACGTTTTCTCCCCCAATCTGCCCTCTTAAACTGTTTAAATTCCCCTGGCTCTTTAAATCAGTTCATTTTAGCCCTATCTAAAAGTTAACAGTTAGTTTAGTGTATGTTACCTGGGCCCACTGCCCTCCCCCAGCCACACCTGCTCTTTGTTTTCTCAATGAAATTGATCCGGATGAAACTGACGAGCACAGCTGCCGATACTTCAATCTCCGATCCTGCTGTCTTCACAGTCCAGAGTGTCTGCAGCCACGGCATGCGGTAAGTCCATTGAGGTGAAGAAGGAGCTGCGGGACCCGAGAGAAGTCCTGTGAAAAGGTGCCCCGAACACCCAAAACATCCACGAACGGCCCCCCCGGCCGCAACTTCAAAACGCCCGCGGGAGATGGCTCGGAGAGCATCTGCAGCGCACTGTCGGCAATGCTGCATGCCTTTATTTAAACCACTGCAAAAAAAAAACCCTTAGCAAATGTAATCACCTCTAAGTCTGCCAAATGATGCTTCACCTCCCGAAGGACGTAGATGAGCTTTCCGGACGTCGATGGTGGGCACTGAGGAAATGGCTTATTACCTGCACCAGATTCCACCCCCCCTACCCCCCTTCCACCCCCCCCACCCCCGTCCCCTTCCCTGCTCCACCCTCTCAGCTCACCCCCTCACAACCCCGTCCCAGCCCGCCCCCCCCGCACCATCTTCACCCCGCACCCCCTTCCCCTGCACCCCCCCCCCCACCCCCTCCCTCTACCCCTCCCCCTTGCATCCCCTCCTCCCACCGGCACCATCCTACACCTGTGTAGGGGCCCCAACAACCCCACTGCCTTGTGGGCGTCTCGGGAGAGACCAAGGCTAAGGGAGTAAACCCTAACAGAAAATCCGGAGCGGAACCCCGTAGGCGGTCATGTGTCACCTTTGGCATGTTTCCGGCAGTTCCTGCAGCCATACTGGTGCCAAACGTCGTGTCCTGCACTCCTTTGGACCCCACCAGAAAGGCCGAGAGGGGGGTTTTGACGACTAGGCAACTCTCAACCTCCATAAATTTGCCCAGGCATGCGCCATGGAGAGGTCACTCCATAGTTGCCTCACAGCGACTGAAACAACACGGAAGGCAGCAGTTATGGGTTATAAGTCCAGATAAATTGGCGTAGAAACTGGGCGCCACGGGTTGCCTTTGTCGGTGGGAGAGGTCATTGCACCTCACTGGACAGCTACCGCCCGCCTCAAACCGGGCAGCCCCCGGTCAATAAGGTTCTGTCCCGCCACAGTCTGCCTGCTTCAATGGGTGCTTGGAGCTCAGGGTCATTGCCCGAAAGGTGGACTGATACACCGCACCAAACAACATGAAAAAAGGAAAGAAGGTACCAGCCCTTCGCTTTGCAAGCTGGAACGTCAGAACTATGTGTCCTGGCCTGTCGGAAGACCTTACACAAATCAACGATTCTCGGAAGACCGCCATCATTAACAACGAGCTCAGTAGACTCAATGTGGACATTGCAGCACTTCAGGAGACTCGCCTCCCCGCGAGTGGCTCTCTAGCAGAGCAAGACTACACCTTCTTCTGGCAGGGCAGGGATCCTGAAGAACCAAGACAGCATGGAGTGGGCTTCGCCATCAGAAACTCCTTGCTCAGCATGATAGAGCCTCCCTCAAATGGCTCGGAACGCATACTGTCCATCCGACTGCTCACCACCTCTGGTCCAGTACACCTACTCAGCATCTATGCTCCAACACTCTGTTCCGCACCTGAAGCTAAAGACCAGTTCTATGAACAACTCCATAACATCATTAGCAGCATCCCCAACACCGAACACCTATTCCTGCTGGGGGACTTTAATGCCAGGGTTGGGGCCGACCATGACTCATGGCCCTCCTGCCTTGGGCGCTATGGCGTTGGAAGGATGAATGAGAACGGGCAGAGACTGCTTGAGTTGTGTACCTATCATAACCTCTGCATCACCAACTCGTTCTTTCACACTAAACCCTGTCACCAGGTTTCATGGAGGCACCCAAGATCACGTCGTTGGCACCAGCTAGACCTCATTGTCACAAGGCGAGCCGCCTTAAACAGTGTTCAAATCACACGCAGCTTCCACAGTGCGGACTGCGACACCGACCACTCCCTGGTGTGCAGCAAGGTTAGACTCAGACCAAAGAAGTTGCATCATTCCAAGCAGAAGGGCCACCCGCGCATCAACACGAGCAGAATTTCTCACCCACAGCTGTTACAAAAATTTCTAAATTCACTTGTAACAGCCCTTCAAAACACTCCCACAGGGGATGCTGAGACCAAGTGGGCCCACATCAGAGACGCCATCTATGAGTCAGCTTTGACCACCTACGGCAAAAGTGCGAAGAGAAATGCAGACTGGTTTCAATCTCATAATGAAGAGCTGGAACCTGTCATAGCCGCTAAGCGCATTGCACTTTTGAACTACAAGAAAGCCCCCAGCGATTTAACATCCGCAGCACTTAAAGCAGCCAGAAGTACTGCACAAAGAACAGCTAGGCGTTGCGCAAACGACTACTGGCAACACCTATGCAGCCATATTCAGCTGGCCTCAGACACCGGAAACATCAGAGGAATGTATGATGGCATGAAGAGAGCTCTTGGGCCAACCATCAAGAAGATCACCCCCCTCAAATCTAAATCGGGGGACATAATCACTGACCAACGCAAACAGATGGACCGCTGGGTTGAGCACTACCTAGAACTGTACTCCAGGGAGAATGCTGTCACTGAGACTGCCCTCAATGCAGCCCAGCCTCTACCAGTCATGGATGAGCTGGACATACAGCCAACCAAATCGGAACTCAGTGATGCCATTGATTCCCTAGCCAGCGGAAAAGCCCCTGGGAAGGACAGCATTACCCCTGAAATAATCAAGAGTGCCAAGCCTGCTATACTCTCAGCACTACATGAACTGCTATGCCTGTGCTGGGACGAGGGAGCAGTACCCCAGGACATGCGCGATGCCAACATCATCACCCTCTATAAAAACAAAGGTGACCGCGGTGACTGCAACAACTACCGTGGAATCTCCCTGCTCAGCATAGTGGGGAAAGTCTTTGCTCGAGTCGCTCTGAACAGGCTCCAGAAGCTGGCCGAGCGCGTCTACCCTGAGGCACAGTGTGGCTTTCGTGCAGAGAGATCGACTATTGACATGCTGTTCTCCCTTCGTCAGATACAGGAGAAATGCCGTGAACAACAGATGTTCTACATTGCTTTCATTGATCTCACCAAAGCCTTTGACCTCGTCAGCAGACGTGGTCTCTTCAGACTACTAGAAAAGATCGGATGTCCACCAAAGCTACTAAGTATCATCACCTCATTCCATGACAATATGAAAGGCACAATTCAACATGGTGGCTCCTCATCAGAGCCCTTTCCTATCCTGAGTGGTGTGAAACAGGGCTGTGTTCTCGCACCCACACTTTTTGGGATTTTCTTCTCCCTGCTGCTTTCACATGCGTTCAAATCCTCTGAAGAAGGAATTTTCCTCCACACAAGATCAGGGGGCAGGTTGT
This sequence comes from Heterodontus francisci, assembly GCF_036365525.1. NCBI lineage: Eukaryota > Metazoa > Chordata > Chondrichthyes > Heterodontiformes > Heterodontidae > Heterodontus > Heterodontus francisci. The sequence goes on along the minus strand of NC_090397.1, from coordinate 46,297,979 downwards.
TCAACCTTGCCCGTCTAAGAGCGAAGTCCAAAGTACGGAAAGTCCTCATCAGAGAACTCCTCTTTGCTGACGATGCTGCTTTAACATCTCACACTGAAGAATGCCTGCAGAGTCTCATCGACAGGTTTGCGTCTGCTTGCAATGAATTTGGCCTAACCATCAGCCTCAAGAAAACGAACATCATGGGGCAGGATGTCAGAAATGCTCCATCCATCAATATTGGCGACCACGCTCTGGAAGTGGTTCAAGAGTTCACCTACCTAGGCTCAACTATCACCAGTAACCTGTCTCTAGATGCAGAAATCAACAAGCGCATGGGTAAGGCTTCCACTGCTATGTTCAGACTGGCCAAGAGAGTGTGGGAAAATGGCGCACTGACACGGAACGCAAAAGTCCGAGTGTATCAGGCCTGTGTCCTCAGTACCTTGCTCTACGGCAGCGAGGCCTGGACAACGTATGCCAGCCAAGAGCGACGTCTCAATTCATTCCATCTTCGCTGCCTTCGGAGAATACTTGGCATCAGGTGGCAGGACTATATCTCCAACACAGAAGTCCTTGAAGCGGCCAACATCCCCAGCTTATACACACTACTGAGTCAGCGGCGCTTGAGATGGCTTGGCCATGTGAGCCGCATGGAAGATGGCAGGATCCCCAAAGACACATTGTACAGCGAGCTCGCCACTGGTATCAGACCCACCGGCCGTCCATGTCTCCGTTATAAAGACGTCTGCAAACGCGACATGAAATCGTGTGACATTGATCACAAGTCGTGGGAGTCAGTTGCCAGCGATCGCCAGAGCTGGCGGGCAGCCATAAAGACAGGGCTAAATTGTGGCGAGTCGAAGAGACTTAGTAGTTGGCAGGAAAAAAGACAGAGGCGCAAGGGGAGAGCCAACTGTGCAACAGCCCCAACAAACAAATTTCTCTGCAGCACCTGTGGAAGAGCCTGTCACTCCAGAATTGGCCTTTATAGCCACTCCAGGCGCTGCTTCACAAACCACTGACCACCTCCAGGCGCGTATCCATTGTCTCTCGAGATAAGGAGGCCCAAAAGAAAAAAGAAGAAAAAGACTGTGCGACAGTCCTCCTACTCTAGAAGGTACTACAATTAGTTCCATTCTTTTCTACACATTTCAATACTTTACATGTAGTTAGACGGGCTTTCATCAAGGCTGAGGTCTCTGAGAAAATTCGCAGAGCTGTGAGGCATCGTATAAGGTCATCTTAGGTGGAATTTCGTTCAGGAGATTTTTTTTGCTCCAACAACACTCAAGAAGCTTGACACCATCCAGGACAAAGCAGCTCACTTGATTGGCACCCCATCCACAAACATTCACTCCCTCCACCATCGATGCACAGTGGCAGCAGTGTGTACCATCGACAAGATGCACTGCAGCAATGCACCAAGGCTCCTTAGACAGAATCTTCCAAACCCATTACCTCTACCACCTAGAAGGCCAAGGGCAGCAGTTGCATGGGAACACCACCACCTGTAATTTCCCCTCCCAGCCACACATCATCCTGACTTGGAACTACATCGCCATTCCTTCACTGTCGCTGGGTCAAAATCCTGAAACTCCCTTCCTAACAGCACTGTAGGTGTACCTACCCTACATGGACTGCAGTGGTACAAGAAGGCAGCTCACCACCACCTTCTCAAGGGCAATTAGGGATGGGCAATAAATGTTAGCCTAGCCAGCAACGCCCACATCCCATGAACGAATAAAAAAAAAAGATTTGGTCTATTATAAAAGAGAGGGCCATAGGGAATGGAACGGCCCTGGAAGGTAATCGGTCGGGATGGTAAGACAGTAGTTATCAAGCATGGAAAGCAAACAGTTAAGGTTCATTCTTCACGATTAATCGGGGTTGATTATGAAATCTCAGAATCTGAGTAGCTGATAGAGGGAAGAGAGGCACCTTGTACCTCAAATACTCATGTGTTTTGTGATGAAGGTCCTGAGGCACAGGTAGATCAAGAGTCGGATAGTAATGTAACCCAACGTGATGCTCAGGAAGGAGCTATCGCATCCAAAGACCAATTGCCTTGAGTAGGTACTCGGGTGATATATTCCAGAGGGGTCTGGTAAATGGAGGGATGTGACAATTGTGGGACGTGCAGAAAAATCTACAGGCAAGTTTAAATATTGGTTAGATGTTCAAGATGATGAGTGGGGTGAAAGAGTGGAGGGTAAGAAAGCGCAGTGCAAGTTTTGATAGTGGGTCTGGTAGTGACTCTTGCGTAAGGATGCGATCACGTACCGAAGAGTCTTCAATAAAGATCTGCGAACAGTAGGTCCAAAAGACATCAAAGTGCTAATGGAGGCCATAGTATGAACAGATTCCACAATGAAACGAAGGCTAGAGAGCAGTCTCGAAATAGAACTTGAAGCAGAAGTCCTCACGATCGTGAAGTTTTAGTGGCTGCCAATAAACTTGAGGGTAAACTAATAAGAGAAGCAAAACGTAAGGAATTAGAGAGTTGGAAAGAGTTTGGAGTCGATTCTGAGGTACCAGATAGGGGACAGCAGGCCCTGTCACATAGATGGATTTGTACTGAAAAGTCCTTCCCAATGGAACTTATAAGGCTAAAGCGAGGTTAGTTGCAAGGGGTTTTGAAGAGCGACTGAGTGATACTGATGTTCGAGTGGACTCTCCCTCAGCTGGAAAAGTAATCTTGAAAATCTTTTTGGCTGTTTTGACCACATATTCATGGGAGTGTAGATCCATTGACATAAAAGCTGAATTTCTGCAAGGTGGTACTTTTCAGAGAGAAGTGTATCTAAAACCACCTAAAGAGGCAGCAGATACAGAGGGAAAATTATGGAAACTGAACAAATGCGTCTATGGCCTTTAATGATGCTTCCAGGGTGTGGTATTTCTCGGTGTGATCTGTTTTGTTGAAAATTGGTTGTGTTCAACTAAAAGCAGATCCTGCAATGTTTTATTGGTATCAAAAAGGAAAACTTTCAGGCACCTTCATGATGCACATTGATGATTTCTTATGGGGTGGTCCTGTGTATTTTGAGAAATATGCTATTGATAAGATTAAGGCTGAATTTAGGATTGGGAGTCAGGATTGTGGGGCCGTTAAATATATTGGTTTAAATATTAAGCAGTCTAAGTCTGAAATAAGTTTGAATAAACAATCCTATTTAGAGAGCGTTACTCCCAACCCGGTTAATCGCGTTAGGTCATCACAGAAAGATGATGATCTATCTAAAGCAGAGATTGAGCAACTGCGAAGCCTGTTGGGTCAATTAAACTGGTTGGGCTCTCAGACCAGGCCTGATGCTGGAGTTAAGCAAAATGATGAAACATCCAAAAGTTGAGAATGTTTTAAGGGCAAATAAAACATTGAATAAACTAAATCTGGAGAAATGTGTACTGAAGTTCCCATCCTTAGGTGACCCAAAAAACATGAAGCTAATAATTTTTAGTAATTCTTCACATGATAATCTTGCTGATGGGTATTTGAGTGCAGCTGGCTTCATAATATTTCTGATGGGTGAAAATGGGAAATGTTGTATTTTAGTTTAGGAGGCTAATAAAACAGGTTGTTAAAAGCACATTAGCTGCGGGCTGCGGAAACACTGGGTCTTGTGGAGGGAGTGGACATGGGGTTCTATTTAACAAATATTTTGGGTGAAATTCTGAACAAGGGACATCCTGAAGATAAAATACCCATTGAATGTTATGTGGATAATCGTTCTTTGTGGGACAATGTACACTCTACAAAAAGTGTCAGTGAGCAAAGACTATGTATTGACCTTGTTGGATTGAAACAAACACTGGAGAGAAAGGAAATCTCCAAACTTAAATGTATAGATGCAAGTCATCAGCTATCCGATTGTTTCACAAAAAGAAATGCGAGTACAAAGAAATTGTTAGGGGTGCTGGGGGAGGGGCGTCTCACAATGTAATACTTTGTACCCAATATGTAATTTATTTTGAAATATTCTTTGAGCATGTTAATACTTAGTGCTTAATATAGAATTTATTTTGAAATATTGTTTGAGCTTGTTAATCTAAGTTGTATTGTAAAAGAAGGGAATCTGTTAATTGTGTGTCAAAGGTTTGATTATATGCAAGTGAAGGGTGTTAATCGGGGTTTTAGTTCAGCACTTATAAGCAGACACTCACTGAGACTGGTGGAGGGTTTGAGTGAGGAGCTACACGTTTGTAATCCTTTTACACTGCACAATAAATGTGAAACTAAGTAAATACAAGCTCCAGCATTATCTTTCCATAACAAGCTTTCTTGAATTTATCAGGAGGAGCGGAGCAGATATGTTGCATGTGGGGGGTATCTAGGGAGCTTATTGGGCCAGGACAAAACACTTATGCTCCTCCTGGCCCACAAGCAGTGCTGTAAACACACTTACCTTATAGATTCAGCCTTTCTCGACTCCTTTCAGCTGCCGGATTTCCAGAGGCCTGGGAAAACCTGGCCAACTGTGGTTAAAAGTAGAATCACTGGTGGATTGAAAACACACAGCCTCACTAAAATATTTAAATAACCGACCCGCCTCCTGTGAGCTGATTGGTCACTCACCACTCATCTCACCATTTAATCCTGAAGTAGGAGGGTTGCGTTGCTGTTTCAGATTTCTGGTTTTTTAAACTCCCACCCAAACCAAACCCACCTGTTGTTTTGGGGTTAAAACTCTCCCCATACTCCTTCACAGTGTTAGTTGAATGACAATCAGGAGAAACTCAATGATCTTATCCAGTATCCAATCATTCACAAGTTAAAAATAATCCAATGTCATGCAGAATCATTGCATGTTTATCTTCCCATGCTGCCTTAGTGCAATTATTATTATGTAACTTAAGCTAAGGCTATGCTATTCATTACATCATATTCACATTTCCTGTACTTTCAGATGCAGTAAATGTTACCAAACTCTTCCAGTTGATTCAATAACATTTATCAACTTTTGCCCAACATCTGTGTGTAAAACACCGGTATCAATGGTTTCATCCGTTTAAAAAATCAAAGTGGCTTTATTTCCCTATTTAATTAACAGCATCATTCCAGTGACATGGAAGAGTTTGTCAATTTTGAATTATCGATGCAGATTTATAAAGTGGTCATTTCTACCTGGAGTATGTTTCACTGTATTTCTGACATCTGTTTACCATTATCAACTCTACATATTCACGAAATATTGATACAATTGCCTAAGAATTTTTAAATCAATGGAGGTTGCATGAGCTGACTTTGCTCAAGAGGCTAAAGAGATTGAAATAGAAGTATTTTTGAATTCTGAGTACAGAGAGTGTGCAGTCTTGTGAGAAGTGCTGTTCTGAGACAAAGGACGGGATTCTCCTGCAGGTTTCTGAATCCTGCCATCAGGTCCAAATAGGGGTCAAAGTGTACTGTGTGGGAAACTGTCACTCACTTGTGACCAACTTTCCCCGATGAGGCCAATTAAAGGCCAGAGGGTGTGCTCGCCATCCAATGAAAGATGGCAGGAGGACTCTCGAAGCAAGAGGGCCAGTAAGAGGTCCTACAGATTGGAAGCAGCAGCTCGAATCTCTTGCAGGTAAGTGAGGGAGAGAGTGCCCCAAAAATGGAGGTGCCCTCTCTCCAACATTTTGACATTTAAAATAAAAAAAATGGCCTTTGCAGCCGAGCCACCACTGTGGCCAGGGGGAGCACCTCCACAGGGTGGCCTGTGGCTGCTGCTGAGGCCGGGCAGGTGGGTGGGGCCTGTAAGACTGCTTGGAGTGTTAGCCGTCTGGTCTGCCAGCTGGATGCCTCCTCCAGGCAGCTCTACAGTCCCCTCGCTGCCTGTGAGCTCCTGCAGGCCCACTGGAAAATCAATCGGCCTCTGTTAATGGGCCTTAATAGGGCTTTAAGTGGTTCAACTAGCTACCCGCTGCTTGTGGGCAGGTAGCCGTCCACCACTGCTGCCCCCCCACCACTCCAACCTCCAGGAAGATGGCCCGAGGGCGGGATGGAGTCAGGCATCCAGCTCGCAGGCTGGCCACATGAAATTCCACGCCTGCCCACCTCCATTCCCGGCCCCAGTGGGAGCTAAAAAGCCCAAAGTTTCTTCCCTCTGTTTATGGAGGTGTTAAAATCCATAACATTAGTCCAAGAAAGCCAAGTCTCCTCACCAAAGTTTGTACTTGAAAACATCTAAACAACTGATGTTCAGTTGTTCAGCTCATTGCTCTTTCTGGGGTCCTTCTGTGTGCAAAATGGCCGCCACAGTTGCCTAAATAACAATAGTCTCAGTATTTCAGAAATTGTATGCAAAGAGCTTGAGATAATTATGAGAAGTAATAAGGCAGTTTACAGATACAAGTGTTTTTAGCACATAATGAATCAGTTTTTACTTCCTACTTGAAGGATACAATAAACTAATCAACAATGTTTTATGAGAAGACAAAACTGATTTAATTTGCTGTTAATTATGCAGTGAATGAACTTATAGCGGATTGTTCAACCACTCTTAAATAGCATGATGGAACAGAAAACTAAATAACAAAGCTGAAAGCTTGCAACACACTTAGGATGATCATAAATTCATCTTTATCGGTATTTTCATAGCTTTTGTTAGGTCTAATATTCTCCATCATGTACAGTCTTTTTTTTTACTGCTGCCCCTTAAATACAGTGTTATTCACATTCCCACATGGTAAATTAAGGCAACAAATCAGAACATATTTCAATTGACTTATCTAAAATTATCACTGACTAATACTACCAGCTGGAAACTGCAGGAAATGGGTAGTTTGGTGAAAAGAGTAATGATGCTTAGTGTTATGATTCCGTTTTCTGCCAAAAATTTGCTGTTAAGGCTGTGATCATCTGAGGTAGAGTGCCCAGGATTAACGACCATCCTTTCATCCTGTGATATTGGCCACCAAAAATCAGATGGAGTGCCTTTTCTCTCAGAAATGTGGTTAATACCATGATGGTGGACCCATGTGTTTGAGCTAAAATTGCGATTTATTTGCAAGTGAAGTATTATTTTTTTTAAAAGCAGCAAGACACAGCAAGAAACTAAAACTACAATGTGTTAAACAATAAAGACAGAATCAGTTCACAAGGGATTCAAATATTCCTTTCTTGCACATTCCATTTGATTGCAACAGTTTTTCACAGATTGTCACAATGCAATATGTATCAGGATGATGAATTCTTGTCCACCAGTTCCACCCATTGTCTATGTATGGGCAGCAAAATTTATCTCTAGATTACTATTTAAAATTAGGTTAAAGTTGACTAGTTAGAGCTGTAATCTACGCCATTGAGTCTTTGTTCTTTGAAGAACAAACAGCCTGCTCTTTTAGGGATAGCAATCTGAGATTGCAACAGGATCAGCATCGATGACAACGTGTCAATTTTCAAGTACCAATGGGTGAAGGGCCTGCTTTGCACACTCCATCTACTGGTAATAAACATAGCATAGCTTAACCAGTGGTCTCCATATACCCAAAATCAAACGCATGGCACTGAATTGTGTGAGGCATGGAGGAGAATGTTCCTCCAGGCACCATGAAAATCTTCTCAACTCTCCACCCTGGGCTTGCCCACCCTAACACTTACTTCTAGCTCCATTCTGCAGAGGAGTGATGAGATTTTCTGCTCTTCCTCCTCAACACCCCATCCCCACCCCAATTCTGGTGAGCAGTGTCAGCTGTTAAAAGACCTGACCATGAAAACGATTCGGGCCTCTTGCTAGAGTCATTGGGCAAGCAATGTGATCACTCCTCCCACCGCCTGTCCAATATGTACTCCTTATGAAAATTAGCCACATATTTTAATACAATTGTTTTGAACCATGTTAGAAGGATCTCCGGTTCAACGCTTTAAGATTTTTCCCTTTGATTTTCAGTTGATAAATTCATGGAAAGCCTTAGTTTCCCTTGTTGCTTCCAGGGCATCACCTCCTTTCTGTGGTTGTTGAAATTCCAAGTTTTATATCAAAAGTACATCCTTTCCTCAGAGACTTAGATTTTTTTGCCCCGCTACACAGTCAGACTGTGAAAGCATATAGCACACAATAAATATGTTGTGAGGGCACCTCTGGAGTAAGCTGAACAACTGAACTTTTGTTTCAGGTTGCTAAAGTTTATTTCAATTATATTTTGTGTAGCATGATGTACACTTCATTATGCATAAAGTCCTTTCATACCTTTGAAGTGATGAGGAGGTGTCAAAAGTCTTGACTTCAGACTGAAGCTGTGGTCTCCAAAAACACACTGATTCACTCAGTCCCCTTATTGAAAGGGCTTCTACTAGACCAACTGATCCAAGAAAAAGGTGTCACAGTTTGTGACAAAGCATTAACAGTTATCTTGCAAGGTATCACATTTTGCACTGCTGATAACCTAGATGTTGAGAGAAGTGTCCCTTTCAGATAATGTAGGCTACAGAATTGTGTCACGGGCATTGATTTTCATCGGCATGCAGTCTACCACTCCAAGAACAATACAAAATCCACAGATGTTGTAAAAAATGTTAATATAATGGACTACAGTACAAAATCCCTTCTTGTTGACAGGAAAGAAAATCTGGCATTAACGTTGATTGCATCTGTAACCTTGACTGTAATTGGCGAGACTGTAGCAATTAGGGATGGTGATTTATTGTATTCAATGAGCGTGTGGTACATGTCAATGAGGGCATCTCTGGCAGTATGTGCCACATGCATTAACTGCTGCTCAGTGAAAGTCAAGCAATTAATGTCTGGTGGATCGTCTGAATAATATTCTTTTTCCTTTCCAATACTTTCCTCCTTGACTGATATACGGTGCAGAGAACATTTTCTGATTTCATCGCCTTAGCAAGGTGGGCTCAGGGCCTGGGTTGGTCCTGTTGCAGAAAGCACGCTGAGTGGAGAAGTGGAGAAAATCTGGCACATCATCAGGACTTAATGGACTGAAGGTCAGAATTATCTTTGCATGGCCACGTTTGATGATAATTAATGGGACAAAGATGTAGCTGACAAAAACTAGTAAATAGGAAATCAAACGTGGAGACAGGAAACAAAGTCAACAGGCAACTGATAATGTTTCACAAGATCTAAAGCACCTTGTTCATGGTTGGTAAATTGGTGGTAGTGCTGCATGAGTCAGGTGTAAGGTGAGTCACTCTGTTTGGTACTTCAGAGCACCCTCTCCAGGGAACAGCAGAGCAGCATGCCTGGTAGGTGAAAGCAGTCAGCATCCAGGTTGTGTACCCTACCTGCTGGTTCTGGGGGCTTTCACACTGCAATTTACAACTGAAAGCCTTTGCACACACTGCCACCTTCAAAGAGCTCCACACTTTAAATCATTGTAGCACAATATAGCTGCATGATGCGTGGGCAGTTACTGATGGCTGCAGGTTGGGCAATTTTCTGTGACTATATATGTATTCCTTTAAGACAATATAATGCATAAGATGGCATATGTACAAGGGAACTGACCTGGAAATGAAGCAGAACTCAATAATTACAAGCCTTTGATTGTCTCAGAGGTGGCCCTCATGAATATTCCTGCATATAAAAGCATGGATGTGTTAGCAGAAGGTGAAGGCACTTAAGTTTTCTCCTTCTCACTCACTCACTTTCTCCCCCAAAGGCAAGCAATAATATAAACAATAACTTCTACTTATAAAGCTTCTTTAACATAGTAGAATGACCAATATTCAGGTTTGGGCCAATAAGTGGCAAGTAAAATTCATGACATACAAGTGCCAGGCAATGACGATCTCCAATAAGAAAGAATCTAACCCTTTACCCTTGACATTCAATGGCATTGCCATTACTGAATCCCTCACCATGAACATCCTGGGGGTTACCATTGACCAGAAACTGAACTGGACCAGCCACATAAATACTGTGGCTACAAGAGTAGGTCAGAGACTGTGAATTCTGCGGTGGGTAACCCACCTCCTGACTTCCCAAAGCCTGTCCATCATCTACAAGCCACAAGACAGGAATGTGATGGAATACTCTCCACTTGCCTGGATGAGTGTGGCTTAACAACACTCAGGAAGCTTGACATCATCCAGGATAAAGCAGCCTTCTTGACCGGCACCCCATCCACCACCTTCAACATTCACACCCTCCACCACCAATGCACAGTGGCAGCAGTGTGTACCTTATACAAGATGCACTGCAGCAACTTACCATGCCTCCTTCGAAGGCACCTTCAAAACCCGCGAGTACTTCCACCTAGAAGGACAAGGGCAGCAGATGCATGGGAACACCATCACCTGCAAGTTCCCCTCCAAGTCACATACCATCCTGACTTGCAACTAGATCACTGTTCCTTCACTGTCGCTGGTCAAAATCTTGGAACTCCCTCCCTAACAGCACTGTGGGTGTACCAGCGCCAGATGGACTCCAGCGGTTCAAGAAGACAGCTCACAACCACCTTCTCAAGGGAAATTAGGGACGGGCAAGAAATGCCAATGACACCCACATCCCATGAAAGAATTTTTAAAAATGTCTCAAGGTGCTTCACAAATAAAGAACAGGCACTGAGCTGCATCAGGAGATTTAGGAAAGAGGGCCAAATCACCAATTTTCCTAATTTGGGTTCTGGCATAATCTTGGTGGTGCCAACGAAGCTCTACTCCCGTAGATGAAAAGGCCTATCAGATGCCCTCTCTAAAATTTACACTGTCAGTAAGCAACAGTTTTTCTTTTGGAAATATCTTGAGTTTTCACATCAATATATTGTGACTAGGTGTCAGAACGAAACAGCTACTACTAAACTTTAGTTATTTCATGCAGGCTTAACTTAATTCGCCCGGGGCAGGCAGTGCCGTGGGCCGCTACCTGTGTGTTCCCGCGCAGTGTTCATCTTTGATTTGGGCACATGCAGCTGCGTCCACTACGTGTGCCCAAACTCATGGAAATGGCACTATCCTGGTGTCACACCACCCATGTGGCTGATGTAAGGCCAAGGTATCAATATTAGACAATGTAGGTCCTGACAACACCTGCACTGTCCACTCTTAAAAGGAGAAAAGTGAAACAGCAAGATGGGCCCTGCAATGGTGTTTTTAAAGGGCCAGGCACCCCAATTGCAGGTAAGTAACATTTATGGCACTTTATTCATTGCAAGGTTTCTGAAGGTAATCTGGAATGTTTTTGGAGGTGCTTTGGAGCATTTCTCCAAGGGTGTTGCCACATCCTCACAGGGATGGCAAAGCAGTAGGTAACCTGGCCACACAAAGGCTGCAACACGTATTGGGACAGCAGTGACAGTGCCTCTGGGTCGGCAGCACGGCAGCAAGAAGGAGCAGAGGCTGCAGAGAGGACAAGCTCTGCTCCATGCCCTCTGCCAAGTTGGGCTCCTCCATGCTCTTTGACAGTGACAGGAGGCTGTGTGGCAGGCCCGTCAATGCACCAGAATCTCAGTGTGCATGCCCATTCAGTACTCTCCTGCATGCTGCCCTGTCCTGTTGAGGTGCTCATCTGAATCCTCTGGAGCAGTACTTACCTGATGCCTTGCTCGCCATTGAACTGACAAATGAACCATCCTTTCACCCTGGCCTGCTTGCAGTCCACTCATGCCCACTCACCATGTGTGCTGATTCCAAGTGTTAGCCTCCAAGCTAAGTGCATTGCCATTGTCTGAGCTGGTGGCCGTAAGTGTCACATCAGGTGAAGAGCCTCTTCATCAGTGCTTTGCTGTTGCTCTCTCCCTTCCTCCTTGGGCTCCTGTGGCAGAAAAGGTGGCAGTTCTTGGGTGTCTGAAAGCAAGAATTCAGAAGGGGAAGGTTGGTGTGAGGGAAGTGGGGTGGGGTGGAAAGCAAGAGGTCTATGGTCACACCGTCAGCAGCTTACCAGACAACAGGATAAGTGTGTGCAAGTCTTTGGCATGTGGGAGGAAACCGGAGCACCCAGAGGAAACCCACGTAGACACAGGGAGAACTTGCAAACTCCGCACAGGCAGTACCCAGAATCGAACCCGGGTCCCTGGAGCTGTGAGGCTGCGGTGCTAACCACTGCGCCACTGTGCCGCCCATGGTTACAGAGAACCATCTCTCTGTAAGGCTCTGGAGATGCAGGTGTTCTTGTCCCCTGTAGGCTCTCCTCTGCTTCCTTCTATTGTGTGCCACCTTGTCCTTCAATAGAGAAAGAAGAATGTCAGTGGTAGTGTATCACTGTGTTTGGGTGCTGTTCTTGCCATAGTTAAATAGTTGGATTTATGTGGAGGCAGTGGGAGGTGGGTGTGAGGCTGGCAGCACTGGAAAGTGTGTGAAGATGAAGTGGAGTATCTGCATGTTAAGGATAATTCCTGAATGTCAGGGAGTGCTGCTGGGTGAGTGATGGGGGTGTGGTGCATTGAGCAGCATGAGAGGTTGATGCCGTGATGGTTGGGAGATATCATGTGAAGATACATTCACTGACCTTGACCACCCACTTTTGTGGTACTATTGCCAGGTCCTCAGATCCAGATTCCAGGAGTTGACCTTCCTGGGCAACTGCTCCCATTCTCTTCTGAGGATGGTCCTTGAGGGTCTCCTGGCCTCCTGCAGGACCATGGCATCTCTCCTCCTGCCCACTTATACCACTAATGCCTCCAATACCATATCCAGCAGCCTGGATCCTTCTGTGTGCCCTAGTGTTCACTTTGCAAGAATTTCCATTGCAGCAATCTATTTTTCTACCTTCCCTTTAAGAAGTAACCCACCTTAAAGAAAAAGCAAGCTGCCTGTACCATGTGACTGTCAAACAATGTTGCCAATGCCCTGTGCTAGAATCATAGAATAGTACAGCACAGAAGAAGACCATTTGACCCATTGGGTCTGATAGCATTGAGAAGAGGAGACTAGAGCTGGAGACTAAATGGTGCTAAAATCATGCAGATGAACTGGGTAGACCAACTTTGTGCCTTACCCTTCTTGATCTGAATGGGCAAGGGCACGCAGTGAATCATGGCCCCCCACACCCAGAAATCAGGGCACATGAATTTCTAGCCAATAATTTTTGAGTCAGATATTAAGCAGGTTACGTGGATGTAATGGACAATCTCTTGTCAAAACAGTGGTAAATTACGGGATCAGTAGAACAAAAATCAAAGTAATGCCAAGAAGTCTTTTGGGGAATAAAATCAACCTTACTGATCAGAGCACTTTCGAGGTCTTCAATTATTACCTACCAATTCAATTATTTGTAATATTTGATGGTCTATTGAAGGTAGGGCTGGGTTATGTAATAGCCAAAGGAATCAACCTTTCTAATGAAAGTGATAAGGCACAATTCATCCATTATCAGTAAGACCAGAATTTAAATGAGCAGTAGTAATTTCAACAAAGCCACATGGAGACTTAGAATTTCACTTAGGCTCTGAAGAAAACATTAGATTTAGTTGATAATGCAGTACTTTTAGTGTGAAACAGCAAACACTGAAGCAAGGCAGAAAGTGGTTCTAATCTTCTATCAGGTAGAGGAGTTTAGACCATATTCTCAGGATGTCCTCAAACATATCTTACATTGGAAACAGACACGAGAGAGGAAAAATGCCAGGAGAAATTACTGGAGACCTAGAAGAACTGGCCACCATTGGAAACAGCACCAATAAGACACTGCAAAGCCTGTTCGCCATCGACAAGGCACAAGTCAGGACAGTGATGGAATACTATCCACTTGCCTGAATAAGTGCAGCTCCAACAACACTCAAGAAGCTCGACACCATCCAGGACAAAACAGCCCACTTGATCAACACCCCATCCACCAATTTCACTCCCTTCACCACCGGTACATAGACGCAGCAGTGTGTAAAATACACAAGATGCACTGCAGCGACTTGCCAAGGCTCCTTCGACAGCACCTTCCAAACCTGCTACCTCTATCACCTAGAACGACAGGAGTCTTTGGAACACCACCACCTGTAAGTTCCCCTCTAAGTCACACATCTTCCTGACTTGAACTATATCTCCGTTCCTTCACTGTCACTGGGTCAAAATCCTGGAACTTCCTCCCTAATAGCATCGAGGATGTACTAACATGTCATAGATTGCAGCGCCTCAAGAAGGCGACTCACCACCACCTGCTCTAGTGGCAGTTAGGGATGGGCAATAAATGCTGGCCTTGCTAGCGATGCTCACATCTCAAGAACAAATAAAAAATGAATCAGTACACTTGTGTTATCTCCCCAATCCAATATTTGCTGCCACCACAATGTCCAGTATGGAACCTTTCAACAATATTGGTTTATTAACTAATCTCAATGAAGTTTGTTCCCACTTCTCAATTCCTGGCTATCTCTTAATTTGGAGTGCATTGTGTTATGACCACATGGTACAACGTGGGTAGTTCCCACTGTTGAACTCCCCTCCTGGCCGCAGCAAGTGTATTTGTATTAGAGTTTAGCCCCTTGTGTTTTATTATTCAAATCAACAGTGACAGGTTTTCTTGTAAGTTTTAAAAACAAAAAGTCAATTGTTTATTGATCAATGTACCTTATCCCAAAATTGTGGCAACTGAGTCCACACACACACACGCATGCACGCACGCACACACACACACACAAAGAGGAGACTGACAGAGAAGGGAAAAAGGAAGGTAACTTTAGTGGGGTGGGGGGGGGAGGGAGGTTACGATAAACTTGTTGAATTCTCTTGGAAATCAAGTTCTCAATGGATGCAGGCCTGAGATGATTGTAGATTTCTCTCTTGATTGAAAGTTCAGTTGAAGATAGTGAGTTACATCTAGCTTTCACTGTTGTATAATGTCGATGTAGAATTCTGCAGAGGGCTAGTGTGCTTTCTGGCTTGGCCAGAACACAAGCTGTTAGGATATTGCTTCTTTCTCTCCCTTTGGCTCTTATTTTTTAAGGGAAAGCTGTTATCTGTCACTTCCTGTTAGGTCTCTTCTCCATGATGATTGCACAATAGTCCAGGATGTGGCTACTTCTTTGTTTCAGAAGATATTCACTCTGGAATGTTTTAGGATAGGTGTAGGATGGGTTCAGTTGACACCATTTAGATTTGAAGATTTGTCCTTTGACTTTGTCAGTTTGAAGACACAAAAGGCCAATCCCTTTTTCTTCGTGGCCATTTTGGATCATTGTTCATTTTTTAAAATTATGGTTCATTTGTTAAAGACAAAGTCCGTTTTTCATAACTCTTCAGAGTTAGTCCATGGTTATTGTATCATCGCATTTCCGATGTGCATGACATCTCCCCCACACGGGAAAAAATGAAATCCCTTGGACTTTAATTTTTATGTTGTTTGTTTTCTTTTGGGGTTCAGAAAGAGGGAAAAAGAAACAGTAAGAAAGTTTAGGGTCACACCAATGTACACATTCATTTCATTCACTCCTCCATCTTACAACTGCTGCAGTTGACACTGTTTGTAGCAGCCATTTGAGATTCGAGTTTAAGTTTTTTCAACATCCTTCCTATGATGAGGTACCATCAAAAAATTGCATTTCTTTTGGTTAAGTGTTGTCAAATGGGGTTGTAGTTTCTCTCGCACGAGTTTGTACTACTTTAGGAATGGTAATCTCCAGGTCCATGTGATTGTTGGTGAAGCTTGTAGTATGTAAATATGTGTTACTGCTTGTGGCAGGTTCCCATGTTTGTACAAACTTTAATCCCTTAACTACTGCTTCAATAATACACGGTGTTAACCATTCAGGTTCTGGCACATTGATAGTTCTTATTTCAAGGCTGATAGTGGCTGATGCATTGTTTTTTAGCCTCTGCAAGGTGTCTGGGATTTCTTCCTGACCCTTGTTCTTGCTGTGTTCAGACTCTAAACTGTTGGGTTTGATTAGTTTTGGATTTGGAACTTGTTCGTGTGATTCTTCAGTGGGTAGATCCATGCTGACTTCACTTTTACTTTTCTTGAGATTTTCACAAGTGTGGTTCACTTTATGATATGTTACCTTCCATTTCCCTTTTACTTCAGAGATAAGTGTTTCCCTAATCTGCCCCATGTCCTCTGGGACACTACTGCTCACAGGTGGTTGTTCAGCTTCCACTGCATTCCCCTGTGGCACTTCAATTTGGCGAGAAATCTTCCTCACTCTTGGCTTTCCTGTTTGGGAACTATCCTCTTCCCTTAAATCTTTTAAACAAGGTTTTAGCTAATCATTTCTCACTTGCTTTTCCTTCAACTTTTGCAGCTTTTATCTTAGCTGCTTTGAATCTTTTTGGCTCTATCTAGGCCCTTTTACGTTCTTCTAGCTCTATCGCCCCCTGTGGGATTTTTGGGACTCCTCCAGCCTTCTGCAGCTGTCCCGAGTTTTGTTTTCTCCCCTCAATTTCTCCAGTCTCCATGGACTGTATTAGACCCTCTGAGTACAATACTGTGCTTCCTGTCAAGTCATTGTCCAGCAATAGGTCTACCCCTGTATGGGTAAGCTCGGAATGATTATTACTACCCCAGTGACCAACTTACTCTGTAGGTAAATGTTAAACTTCAAGCATTTGCCAGTAAGCCCTTTTACTAATACTCTGCTTTCCAGTGGCATTTCAGTCAGTTTGGTTGCTAGTAGGATTTGAAAACAAACAGCATCCCTGAGGAAAGTTATCTCCTTGCCTGGTGTCTGGGACACAAAAGGAGTCATATTTCCTTTATGCAAAAAGTTCTGATATGTGCTTTGCTCTTGAGTGATATTAGAACACAGGATTAGCACTTTCAAAGTCACAGACACAGACACACTGCAGTGCCTCCTGCTGGTTTATTGACATACCAATCATTGGCCTGGACATGCCCAGATTTTCCACACGGGAAACATGTCGGGCAGACCCCGACTGTTTTATCCCTGGGTTCCTTCTTTTAGAAGTTGGAGACTGATTGGGCTTTCTTTCCCTGCTCTCCTTTCCTCTTTAGTTCATTTCTGCTACCTCTGCATCCCTGCTATCTCTCCCGAGCTTGTACGAGATACTAGACTCAAATTTATTCAGTGTTAGGGATTTGTGTATGAATTCATAGTCGTCTGCCATTTTAGCTGCTTCCCTTACTCTTGTGACTCTTTGTTCTTTGATGTGGATTCTTATACTATTTGGGATGCTATTTTTAATCTCTTCCAGCAACATCACTTCTCTCAAATTTTCATTTAAGGGTTCTAGCTTGAGAAATCGTATCCAGCGATCAAAAGCCATATGTTTAATTCTTTCGAATTCAATGTAAGTCTGTGTCGGTCTTTTCTGGGTGTGTCGGAATTTCTGTCTTTATGTTTCTGCAACCAGTTCATATGCATTTAGAATTGCAGTTTTAGTTTGTTCATAATCTGAGGAACTTTCTTCTGATAACAGGGCTTCATGAGCCCTGCCCACGAACTTGCGTCATAAGAGGAGAGTCCAAAATTCTTTCAGCCATTTTAGCCTAGTAGCTATTTTCTCAAATAAGATAAAATATGACTCAACCTCCTCCTCATTAAGTTTTGGCACTAGTCTTGAGTGTCATGGCATATCAAAGTTTTGCTCTGAATTGAGGATGAGGTTTGAGTGGCTAGCAGCATTTTCATTTTGGGTTTGCAGTCTCTGTAACTCAAACGTTCTTGCTGCTTCCTCTCGTTGCATCTCACTTTCCTCTTTTTCCTTCTGAAACTCCATTTCTTCTTTTTTCATCTGTAACCAGATTCTAGCATGAGTTATTTTTTTCCAGACTCTGATTCCAGTCAGTCTTCTTTTAGTTCAGGGGAAAGTTTACAATTATTGGCTAGACTTTTCACCAGTTCAGGTTTCTTTCCTTTTTGTCTGAAAGTGACTCCAACTTCTGTAGCTAAACTGTCTAAATCTTCAACACTTAACTTGTTTAACTTATTATGGGATATCTCTCCCTGGTCTACAAACTCCTTAGCATTAAATATGGCCATCCTTATTGTTTCTATGTTGCACCATAGAGAAAAAAAGTTTCCACATTTTGAGGTCAATTTTCCTCCCTTTTTCCAAATCTCTCATTTGTCCGGCAGTTCAGATCCTGGCTCGAGCCCCCAGTACGTTACAACCATATGGTGCGATGTGGGTGGTTCCCACTGTTCAACTCCCCACCTTACCGCAGCAAGTGTATTTGTATTAGAGTTTAGCAGCTTGGTGTTTTATTTTTCAAATAAACAGACGGCGATAGGTTTACTTGTAGGTTTACTTAAGGGGAGGCGGTGGCATAGTGGTATTGTCACTGGACTAGTAACCCAGAGACCCGGGGTATTGCTCTGCGGACATGGGTTCAAATCCCACCACAGAAGAAGGTGGACTTTGAATTCAATTAATAAATCTGGAATTAAAAAGCTAGTCTAATGATGGCCATGAAACCATTGTCGATTGTTGTAAAAAACCCATCTGGTTCACTAATGTCCTTTAGGGAAGGAAATCTGCTGCCCTTACCTAGTCTGGCCTACATGTGACTCCAGACCCACAACAATGTGGTTGGCTCTTAAATGCCCTCTGAAATGGCCTAGCAAGCCACTCAGTTGTATCTAACTGCTACGAAGTCAATAAAAAGGAATGAAACCGGACCAACCACCCGGCATCGACCTAGGCACCGGAAACAACAACGGCAAACCCAGCCCTGTCGACCCTGCAAAGTTCTCCTTACTAACATATGGGGGCTTCTGCCAAAGTTGGGAGAGCTGTCCCACAGACTAGTCAAGCAACAGCCCGACACAGTCATACTCACGGAATCATACCTGACAGACAATGTCCCAGACTCTGCCATCACCATCCCCCGGGTATGTCCTGTCCCACCGGCAGGACAGACCCAGAAGAGGTGGCGGTACAGTGGTATACAGTAGGGAGGGAGTTGCCCTGGGAGTCCTCAACATCGACTCTGGACCCCATGAAGTCTCATGGCATCAGGTCAAACATGGACATGGAAACCTCCTACTGATTACCACCCACTGCCCTCCCTCAACTGAAGAGTCAGTACTCCTCCATGTTGAACAGCACTTGGGAAGAAGCACTGAGGGTGGCAAGGGCACAGAATGTAGTCTGGGTGGGGGACTTCAATGTCCATCACCAAGAGTGGCTTGGTAGCACCACTACTGACCGAGCTGGCCGAGTCCTAAAGGACATATCTGCTAGACTGGGTATGCGGCAGGTGGTGAGGGAACCAACAAGAGGGGAAAACATACTTGACCTCGTCCTCACCAATCTGCCTGCCGCAGATGCATCTGTCCATGACAGTATTGGTAGGAGTGACCACCGCACAGTCATTGTGGAGACGAAGTCCCGCCTTCACATTGAGGATACCCTCCTTTGTGTTGTGTGGCACTACCACCGTGCTAAATGGGATAGATTTCGAACAGATCTAGCAATGCAAAACTGGGCATCCATGAGGCACTGCGGGCCATCAGCAGCAGCAGAACTGTACTCAACCATAATCTGTAACCTCATGGCCCGGCATATCCCCCACTCTACCATTACCATCAAGCCAGGAGACCAACCCTGGTTCAATGAAGACTGCAGGAGGGCATGCCAGGAGCAGCACCAGGCATACCTCAAAATGAGGTGTCAACCTGGTGAAGCTACAACACAGGACTATCTGCATGCCAAACTGCGTAAGCAGCATGCAATAGACAGAGCTAAGCGATCCCATAACCAACGGATCAGATCTAAGCTCTGCACTCCTGCCACATCCAGTCGAGGATGGTGGTGGACAATTAAACAACTAACTGGAGGAGGTGGCTCCACAAATATCCCCATCCTCAATGATGGGGGAGCCCAGCACATCAGTGCGAAAGAAAAGGCTGAAGCATTTGCAACAATCTTCAGCCAGAAGTGCCAAGTTGATGATCCATCTCGGCCTCCTCCTGAAGTCCCCAGCATCACAGATGCCAGACTTCAGCCAATTCGATTCACTCCGCGTGATATCAAGAAACGGCTGAAGGCACTGGATACTGCAAAGGCTATGGGTCCTGACAATATTCCAGCAATAGTACTGAAGACCTGTGCTCCAGAACTTGCCGCGCCCCTAACCAAGCTGTTCCAGTACAGCTACAACATAGGCATCAACCCTGCAATGTGGAAAATTGCCCAGGTATGTCCTATACACAAAAAGCAGGACAAGTCCAACCTGGCCAATTACCGCCCCATCAGCCTACTCTCAATCATCAGTAAAGTGATGGAAGGTGTCATCAACAGTGCCATCAAGCGGCACTTGCTTAGCAATAACCTGCTCAGTGATGCTCGGTTTGGGTTTCGCCAGGGCCACTCAGCTCCTGACCTCATTCCAGCCTTGGTTCAAACATGGATAAAACAGCAGAACTCAAGAGATGAGTTGAGAGTGACTGCCCTTGACATCAAGACAGTGGGTTATGTCTAGCTTTCACTGTTGTATAATGTAGATGTAGGATTCTGCAGAAGGGCTGGCGTGCTTTATGGCTTGGCCGTAACACAAGCTATTGGGATATTGCTTCTTTCTCTTTCTCTCTCTCTCTCTCTCACTCTCACACTGTCTATTTTTAAGGTAAAGCTGTTATCTCTCGCCTCCTGTTAGGAGATGCCCTGGTTTCCTGCTCATGGTGATCACACAATGGCCCAGGAGGTGGCTACTTCACACCTTCTTTGTTTCAGATGAAGACATTTAATTCTGCAATGCTTTAGGATAGGTGTCGGATGAGTTCAATTGATACCTCTTAGCTTTGAAGATTTGTCCTTTGTCTTTGTCAGACAGTTTGAATACACAGTGGCCATTTTGGACCATTGTTCACTTTTTAAAATAAAGGTTCATTTTTTGAAGACAAAGTCCACTTTCCATAATTCTTCAGAGTTAGTCCATGGTTGTTGCATCTTCACACTTTCGGTGTGCGTGACAATTTAGACATTTCTACTTTATATGTAATGATTAGGATCTTCTTATCTAGTTGATGGAGTAATTACAATTTATTTTTGGAAAAGGACCAAATCATGATTTATTGATTTACAAACAGTTGGCTGGGTCGCCTTAGTGATTAGTCCTTTTATTTGCAAAACTAAAGAATGAGAATTCTAAACTTACAGCTTAAATAGTTCAGTAAATCCATTTTGAGCAAGTCTAATTGTTCATTTTAAATAAAATTAATGACGAAAGAATAGTTTATTATTAACTGTGCATGACTGAGGCAAGCACCTTCCATGCATTAGCTCTATCTGCCTTTTCAAACAAACATTACATTAAACTTGTATTAAAAATCATGTACAGGTTTAATAGGTAATATTTCAGGGATTTCTGTGCAATGCTATCTTTTTTATTTACCCAATAATTTACAAGTTACTCAATTTCCATTTGAGAGCACATAATTTAAACATGCTCAATGAAATACTCTCCAAAGAATTGCTTGAAAACTCTTTCTCGATGGCATTTATATGAAAATTGAAATAAATTATATCCTGCCAGCATCTCTTAATATAATTGCTCACCCATTTTACTACACCTACTGTATTTTGTAATTACTGTTTTTTTCTTTAAAGCTTTTGCATAACCCATACTTACTCCACTATTATTCTTTTAAGTGGAGAATAATGTCACAGTTGACTGTGCATGTAATAAGGTTATTAACAAGAACCTTTATAGCACTTTCACAATGAAGTGCACTTTTGTGCCAATAGTTAACCCCATAGTAAGTATACTTGTAGCCACATGACTACTTTGTTTTGTATCTTATCTCTCGCTCTCTGTCTCACTCTATATATTTTATATATACACTACACACATATATAAGCTGATAGAGTGAAGTACTCGGGACGTACCTAAAGAAGAAAATGGGCTACAATCAAATAATAATCCTTTGAGAATGGACTGAAAGATTTAATTTTGCAAGTGTATTGAACTAGAAGCTTGATTGCCAAGTTGGTCAGTAGTATGAGAGCTGGTGTGACACCATGAACTAAGTTTCACATTACAATCAAGCTACAACAATAACAACCATTTATATATGCACCTTTAACATCGTAAAATGCTCCAAGGCACTTCATAGGAGTGTTATGAAACAAAATTGGACAATGAGCCACATTAGGAGATATTAGGACAGGTGACAAAAAGCTTGGTCAAAGACATAGGTTCTCAGGAGTGTTTTAATGAAAGAGAGACAGGTAAAAAGGTAAGAGACTTAAGGAGAAAATTCCAGAGCTTAGGGTTGAGGCAACTAAAGGCACAGCCGCCAATAGTTGAGTGATGAAAATCGGAGATGTGCAAGAGGCCAGAATTGGTGGATCGCAGAGATCTCGGAGGATTGTAGGGATGGAGGCGGTTATAGAGATAGGGAGAGGTGAAGTGATGGAGGGATTTAAAAACAATGTTGGGAATAGTAAAGTTAAATGCAAAATGTTGTAAACTATGCATAAATACAAAATACAGAAATATAGATATAATGAACAAGTCAGCTATTAAAACCTAGTGGTTGGCAATATTAATAAATTTAGTCATTTAGTAGTATAAAACTTGAGTATTGCTAAAAATAGAGACATGTTATCGAAGCTTTTCGTCTTGCAACCATCAGGACAATCCACAAGAATACCAATGTAAGGGAAAATAAAAACTTTATACTGTATGAGAAGAGAGTGCTGATTGGTAGAGGCGTTGCCAAGGAGAATGCACCAGATTATGGTGACTGACAGTTAACTGCCAAGCTTTGAAATTTAAACCAGGCAGCTTGACTCTGACTGGTCAAGGCATTGCCCTGAGGAATGAGCCAGCAAATGGCTGTCACTTATTTTGTTTAGCTGAAACAGGCGCAATGGTTGTACATGTTCTTTCTGTCTGCAAAGAACAGGGCCCTGTGTATTAATATATGTAGCTTCCAGTACGTGCAAATGCTCCACACCGCGAGCTCAGTAATTAGAAAGGAAGATGCATCTGATGGAATCAGCAGAATCAGGACAAAGAAGGCCTTCTTTAGTCTGGCATTACTTTATCCTGTACCTATTCATGCAGATTCAATAATACTTACTAAAAAAAAGTCACGTGTCACTTGTCAACAGTCCAAATGCCATACACTGTCTAATGCAAACTTCTGTACCATACTTAATACTGCAGCCAAAATGTCCGTTGCTTCTAATATTGACCTTCCCATAAATGAATCTAGGGTTCTGATCTGATCCAAGCATTCATTTCAAGAATGCAGAACAGTAGCACCATATAACATTAAAACATATATACACTTTATCAAAACTGCATTATATTATAATAAAAGCAAAATACTGCAGATGCTGGAAATCTGAATCTGACCTGAAACGTTAACTCTGCTTCTCTCTCCACAGATGCTGCCAGACCTGCTGAGTATTTCCTGCATTATATTATATTGTTCCTGTCCTTGTACGACAGTGTTTCCTTTGACTTAAAATACACAAGGCCACAGAAAATCTGTTAGCTTATATGGCCTCCCCTACCACTTTAATCTGAGCGTGGAAGCAGTGATGGCTTCCCTGCCGAGTAAAACCTGCCAGGGACATCAAGCAGGGCCAGAAGAGGCTGGAAAACTAAGTTTTTTTTCTATATTTGTTCTTGTAGTTTCATTATGGGCCAAGAAGAGCAGGAATGCCTTATTTTGGGATGTCACGGCCATGGAGAAAGTGCAGAAAACAATCACTAACATGATATACTGCAGGAGAAATTCCGTAAGAATTGCCCTAAATGTGTTTTCAAAATAAGGTTAATAGTCAGACTGAATGTGAGGATAGGAAAGGGGTAATTTAACAGTGAAGATTTATACAAATAAAACATTCATTACCAGGGACAAAAGAAAACCTTTCAAAACCAAAGCCCAGCAGATGGTTCATTGAGAGAGACATAAATATGTCCTGCCTTTCTGGATCTATCTGAGGTCTCTTGTTAGCAAAGAATTGAAGGTAGGCAGTAAACTAGTGATCTGGCATATTTATGTGCCTGTGCTTCATTGATTCAGAGGTGATCAAAGTTACATACAAGGGTTGATGATGTGATTGGCATTGGAAGGGTTGAATCCTTCAAACACATGTGTCACTCAAATTGTTCCAACAGAATTGAGGAAGGCTCTTCAGAAATTAAGGATATATAAGATTTTCACCTTTACCTCCTGGGTCGTAGTCTGACAGAACAACCCGCCTGTTGTGGAATTAGCCAATTTTTATTCCATTGATTTCAATGAGATGATAATCAGGCAGACCAGGTGGTCTTTACAATGGGCATGTGGTCACTTCCTACAGATCACCGCCTAGGCAGTGAAAGTGAAAATTACCCTCAGTGCTTTTGATACTAATGTTCAGTCTCAGTTCTCAGTCTTCAATCCTTAGTTTCGTTCTAGTTCTTTTCGTATTCCTTGTCCAGTACATGTCGAAGGGCGTCTCTGGAAAATCAGAAAGTGTGGGCTGGATTTTGTTGGGGTGGCAGGGTCCTGATACCGGGCAGAAAGCCGGGGGCAACCCTGCCTCGGCCGTTTGAAGGACCCTCACCCCCCACCCCGGCCGTGTTTTTCAGCACTCAGGCAATTAACTGCCTGCGACAGGGGTTACATCCCTTTAAAAGATGGGTGCCCGCCTCCAAGAACTGCCAGCGAATCAGAGGGCCATACCGAGAGCAGTAGCCACTGCTGGGACGGCAGCTGTCAACATGGACGTCGGCCTGCCAAGGTTAAGTGAGGTCAGGGGTTGCTGGGGACAATCAGACCTCAGTGAGGGCAGGGGGGAGTATCTGTGGGGGTGGGCCTTGCTGCCATGGGCCACAGACAGCCCGATCTGGAGGGCCCCCCATCCCAAGCCCAAAGGGAGGCTGTCAGGTAAAGTGCCACTTAAGGGCCTCAATTGGCCTCTGGGTGAGAGGGCCGTCCTCGACCTTCCCACACTGGTAAAATTCCATTGTGTCAGAAAGGTGACGGGCACTCCACGCCTCACCTTCCCTTGCTATTTTACATCACACCCCCCTACCCCCCGCCTCTCAGCCCATCCCTAGAGGGCTGGTAAAATCCAGCCTTTTATCTTTGGCACAGAATGGCTGTAAAAATTAAAATTGCAAGCAGATTTATCAAATGAGATTGAGGGATGTGAGAATTAAGTGAGCTAGTTCAGCGACTGCTACCAGCATGAAAGGAGAATTAAACAGGAGGAGAGGATTCAAGAGGAATGGGAAGTACTTCCACAGATGGAGGCTCATCACTCATGTCACCATCTCAAGGATGGTAGGGCAAGTACAAATGATAGTGGAAACTGAAGTTCAACTTCAGAACCTCTGGAATCTATCTATGCTGAAACTAACTACATTTGTTTTTACAATACTTACATTTACATACAACATTCTGAAAGGGCTTGATAGGGTAGAAGCTGAGAGATTGTTCCCACTGGTCAGGGAATCTAGAACATGGGGACACAGTCTCAGGATAAGGGATCAATCATTCAGGAGTGAGATGAGGAGAAATCACTTCACTCAAAGGGTTGTGAATCTTTGGAATTCTCTACCCCAGAGGGTCGTGGATACTCCATCATTGAATGCATTTAAGGCTGGGATAGATAGATTTTTGGTCTTGCAGGGGATCAAGGGATATGGGAGTTGGCAGGAAAGTCCAAGATCACCCATGATGGTATTGAATAGGGGAGCGGGCTCAATGGGCCATATGGTCTACTTCTGCTCCTATTTCTTGTGATCTTGTGTATTTAAATAATCATTTATTAATGAGACAGTAAAAACGAAGGTCATATTGTCACATACCCACAAACCAAGTTGGCTTATATTTGACTGCAGGGGCACCACTGTCACTGTGGTTGACAGGTATTCTGAAAAATAAGTTATAAACTTTCAAAATACTATGTACTATTGCATTAAAATAATGCATAAAATAAAAATGCATTAACAAACAAGAAAGGAACGATGAATGTTACAAAGTGGTGTTTAAAAGTTCACAGACTGGAATTTTTGAATTATGGATTTCAAGCAAAAATATTTTAAATTCAAAAGAAAGGCAAGAAGATAATGCATTGCATATCACTCCTTATAAATTCAATCCCTCCATCCCCTCAAACATTGTGGTTGCTCTCTTCTGTAGCCTTTCAATAGCTAAAATGTTCTTTTGATACTGTGGTAACCAGAACTGTACACAGTATTCTAAGTCCACTCACACCAGTGATTTATAAAGTGGCAGGAGATTACCTCATTATTTCAGCTCAATATTGACCACCTAATGCATTCCAACATCTGATTTGCTTTACTCACAGCCGCCCAGCATTGTTGTGATAGCATCAATTTATTGTCAATCAGGGCTCCCAGATCGTTTTCATTTCCCTTGCACATTATTTTCTTTCCATTAACGTAATAGTCTCTCCCTGGATTCTTTTTTTGTCCTCATGTGAAGCACTTTGCATTTCTCTACATCGAATTTCATCTGCCATGCGTCTGCCCAATTCCCAGGCAATTCTTCAAAGATTTCAACACTACTACTATTAATCAAGGCTATCCACATCACAAAATCTAAAAAGCTGCTGCTGTGCCAGTGAGCCTTTGAAACAAGACGACGATTACCTTTTTTCTTCTTGCACAGTTACTATCAAGACAGTAAATTCTTGTTTCATGCGAAATAACTTGCCCAGAAATAATCTCTTTGGTGGGCAAAAGGAGGCTGCACTCCTGGCAAGCAAAAGCCTCGTTTCCATGGAATCACTATTCAGATTATGTCCCACACTAAGGGCTGAATTTTATAGACCCTCCGAAGTTGGGGGTCGGAGGGGGGTGGGGGAGGGGCGGAAATTGCCTCCAGGAGAGGGCCGCCACGCACCCCGTGCCGGGAGGACCTGGTCCAATATTGCCGGCGGCGGCGAGGCCTAGTGGCGGCACCACCCCCCTCCCGCCACCACTCGGTGACAGGACACCCATTAACATATCTCAACCAATTAAAGTTAAGGAATTAATCAGACCTGCGCCTCTGCCTTCCATCTCGCTGGGATCTTCGTGCTGCTGGCCGGCACTCTCGTGCCTTCGGATCCTCGTTCGGGGAACCAAGGCAAAACACTGGTGAGGGTGGGTGGGGGCAAGGGGGTAAGTTTCTCAGTGTGGCAGGAGGGAACGGGCTCAAAGTAATATCACTGGTGTAGGGGATGGTGGGAAGGGTTATAGTGTAAAGTTTATGCACTTTGCAGGGGTGGGGGGAAGGTCAGGCGGACAAGGTAAGTGTTTTGGGGGAAAGAGGGCAAGTAATTAGTTCAATGGTTATAGCGGGGTGGGAGATGGGCAAAATAAATATATTTAACTTTTTTAAATCCGTGTATCTTTAAATATTTAAATTGAATGGTAGGGCTCAAATTCCTTTAAAAATGGTGTCAGCGCCTGTTGACGCAATTGCCAGGGATGGACAGCCTGCCCCATCCATGTCATCAGGGTGAGCGGTCCACCCCGGCTATTTAAATGAGCCGCTGCGCTTAATATGTCGGCAGTTCCACAATGTGCGGCCCGCCCATTTCACCCACCACCAATGTCAGTGGCAGGAGTATTAATTTCAGTCCTAGAGATGAATGATAATTGTTTGAGTTCCACTTCCAGGGTTCATTTCCCACCTAAAGAGAGCCAAATAACACATTCCAACATAGTGGGTCAAACTCCTTCACCATGTGGGCCTTTCTGTTTCTCTATAACTGCTCGAGTGCCTCAGTGAAAAGCAAATAGGTGTCAGGCACCCCTCACGCAAATGTAAAATTTCTATATCACGTTTCAATATAGCAAATGCTATTTCTTTGGCGTGGAAGAAATTGTTTTTGTCAGTTCCCCATGGCTATTTTTGCACCTGTATAATTTTGAGCAAATTCACATTAATGAAGTTTGCTTTACAGCTTGGTATACTCTCTTCTTGGGTTTCTCAAACTAGCCATAAATTCATTAGCCAGGGAGGAAAGAATGTCATTAATAGAATCTGCTATCTTGCTGGCAATTATCAGAGCTAATCTCTGACTTACTGAGTAGAATGCAGCTCTGAGCAGGATGATAATTCATTGGAGAGGAAGCAGAAAACACAGAAAAATCTCCATTTGATCTTTGCCCTTGAACCCATATTTCAGCAGATTACAGAGCAACATAAACAAAGACCCAAAGTCAGTTTATTACTCAGCATCTGAAGAGAGCAAATCCCAAGAAAAAGCAGCAAAAATTAACAGAATTGCATGAAATGTGGCCATGAAATTAGGAATACCAACAAAAGTCAGATAGAGAGCAGCCACGGGGGATCAGGAACATCAATAAAGTCAAAAGCATCCAGATTGAGATTCAAAATAAATAAAGCTGCATATCGTGACATTGTAAGTCCCGGGCCGTATGGAAATGATTGGGTAATTTCTCTATCATTCATGCCTGGAGTCCACACTGCTGTAATTAACTGTGATTGATTTTACATAGACAATTTGTATTATGTATCACGCCTGCTCTCTGACCGACATTGACTCCCAGTCCTAGAACCATAGAACCATAGAAAAGTTACGACATAGAAAGAGGCCATTCAACGCTTCGTGTCTGTGCCGGCTGAAAAAACAAGCTGCCCAATCTAATCCCACCTTCCAGCACCTTGTTTGTAGTGTTGCAGGTTACAGCACTTCAGATGCAGGTTCAGCTACCTTTTAAATGAGTTGAGGGTTTCTGCTTCCACCACCACCAATCTGGGCAGCGAATTCCAGAAACCCACCATCCTCTGGATGAAAAAGTTTTTCCTCAGTCCCCTTAATCCTTCTACCAATTGCCTTAAATCTGCGCCTGCTGGTAAATGACATCTCCACTAGGGGAAACAGGTCCTATCTATCTACTCTATCTAGGCCTCTCATAATTTTGTACACATCAAATAAGTCACCCCTCAGCCTCCTCTGTTCTAAGGAAAACAACCATAGCCTATCCAATCTTTCCTCATAGCTGCAATTTTTAAGCCCTGGCAACATTCTTGTAAATCTCCTCTGTACTCTCTACAGAGCAATTATGTCCTTCCTGTAATGTGGTGACGTGAATTGTCGCAATACTCCAGCTGTGGCGTTTTATAGAGTTCCTGCATTACATCCTGCTTTTGTATTCATACCTTGGCCAATAAAGGAAAGCATTCCATATGCCTTCTTCACTACTTTATTTACCAGTCCTGCCACCTTCAGAGACCTGTGGTCTCTCACTTCCTCTACCCCTCTCAATATCCTCCCGTTTATTGTGTATTCCCTTGCTTTGTTTGTCCTTCCCAAATGCATTAACTCACACTTCTCTGGATTGAATTCCATTTGCCACTTTTCCACCCACTCAACCAAACTACTGATATCATTTTGGAGTCTACAGCTATCCTCTTCACTATCAACTATACGGCCAATTTTTGTGTCATCTGCAAATCTCCCAATCATGCCTCCCACATTTAAGTTCAAATCTTTAATATGTACCACAAACAGCAAGGGACCCAACACTGAGCCCTACAGAATGCCACTGGAAAGTGCTTTCCATTTGCAAAAACATCCATTGACCAGTGCCCTTTGTTTCCTGTCACTGAGCCAATTTTGGATCCAACTCACCACATTCCCCATGGGCTTTCACTTTTCTGACCAATCTGTCATGTGGGACCTAGTCAAATGTCTTACTAAAATCCATGTAGCCCACATCCACTGAACTAGCCTAATCAATCTTCCTTGTTACTTCCTCAACAAATTCAATTAAGTTAGTAAGACACGACCTTCCCTTAACAAATCCATGTTGACTATCCCTGATTCATCTGTGCGTTTCTAAGTGACAGTTTATCCTATCTCTCAGAATTAATTCTAATATTTTGCCCACCACCGAGGTCAGACTAACCGGCCTATAATTATTTGGTTTATTTGGTCCACAATGCCTCAATTTAAAAATTGTCATCCTTGTTTTCAAATCCCTCCATCGCCTTGCCCCTCCCTATTTCTGTAACCTCCAGCCCACAATCCTCCAAGATCTCTGCCAATTCTGGCCTCTTGCGCATTCCTGATTTGAATTGTTCCACAATTGGCAGCCGTGTTTTCAACTGCCTAATCTCTAAGCTCAGGAATTCCCTTCCTAAACCTCTCCATCTGTCTATCTCTCTCTCCTCATGTAAAATACTCCTTAAACCTATCTCTTTAATATCTCTCTAATATCACCTATCAAAATTTTGTTTGATGACGCTTTGTGAAGCACCTTGGGACATTTTACTATGTCAAAGGTGCTATATAAATGCAAGTTATTGTTCGGTGATTATCCTCCATTCACTGCATTTTGTTGGAGAAACAATCCTGTTTTATGCAGGAGACTGCAGTAATTTCGATCATGAGTTCAGAGATTCTATAAATAAACACTACAAGTCCCACACCAACTCCAAGTCACTGGGTGACACAGTGGTATCAATATTCACTCTGAAGTAGTAAACTGGTGAGAGCAGAACAAAGATTAGAAGCTAAGTAAACATCCTGAAAAGCTCACCTTTGATATCCGAACAAAAACTCCCTAATGATATGATTCTGAAACTAGCGCAGTGCTCTAAAATGCATTACAATATTCCATTTAACAGTAAACCAACAACATCCAATTGTTGAGCAGTGTAATGTATCCAACATCTGCAATGAAGCATTAGAGAATTTAGAATGATTTAAACACTGCAGAAATAAAATAATATTTATTTAAATTAATTAGAATTTCTTGTAAATGTAGGCAGGAAAATCTTGATAAGGGTCCCCTTGACCTTTTGACAGCATTATTTAACAATGTCACAAAAGAGAAATGGTGTCTGAATTGTTGTTGCTATACTGAACAGTCAGCAGGAAATAAAAGATGAGAATGTGTCTGAAGCTGTCGCCTGACACTGCTTGAGTTTTGATAGGAATCATTTACTGATGGATTTTGTTTTTGTCAGGACTGCTGACATGGTTGTTTTTGGCACTTATTCTCTCTGGATTAAAGTAATGATCTGTACATGTACTTGCTGCCTTCAGGAATTGAAGCAGAAACAAAAAATGTGATGCACGTTTCCACTGAAAGGATTCAGAAAGTTGGTACAAGAGCTCCTCAGAAAGAATAAAGTTCCTCAAAAATAAATATTGTATCTATTCCAGCTACAAAATTAAATAAAGATGGGTTGAATTTTATGTGCCCGCCGCCAATAAAAACGGCGGCCCACATGTCACGGAGCCACCACAATCTTCCGTGCGATGACTCATTTAAATAGCTGGCCGTCCGCACCCCTCCCCCGCAACCGATCATGTGGAGGGGGCAGGCTGTCTGTCCCCGGCAATGGCGTTAGCTGCCTGTGTGCAGGCGCTGATGCCATTTTACAAGGGCTGTCAGCCCTACTGGGAAATTTAAATATTTAAAAAGTGAAGTGAATAAAAATAAATACATTTCTTTTGCCCCTATCCCAACACTGCCAGTGACAAATAAATTAATTATTTGCCATTTCCCCCCACAAAACACTTACCTTTACAGTCTGGCCTTCCTCCACCACCACCCCACCAAAACTGCACAAACTTTCAATTCGATCCCTTCCCACCATCCCCCCCACCCATGATGGTAATTTGACCCCGTTCTCCCCCCACCCCCCACAACCCCACACTGATAAACTTGTGTCCTCCCCCCTCCCCACCAGTGTGGCACCTCATTTCCCCGGGACATCAGGCGGCGACATGAGTTTCTTTAATTCATTCATTTTAATTTATTTAAATATTCAAATTGGTGTCCCCTCACCGAGTGATGGGCGGCCACCACAAGGCCTCGTTGCCACTGGTAATATTGGGCCAGGCCCTCCCGGCTTCGGGGTGCATGGCGGCCCTCTCCCAGGGGCATCCAGGCACCCCCTCCACGGAACCCAACACCTGGGGGAGAACAAAATCCAGCCCTATGTTTCCCTCAACTACTCAGTTATGAACTTGAATAAATATCTACATTTCTTACAGGAAGTAGCAGTTTTTTATACCAACTTGATCTCTCAGGTAACATCTCATATTTTTAGGATGCAGGTTTCTATACAAAGGGATGGATTTCGCAGTCAGTGATGATGCAACAGAGCTCACCGTTAACCTTGAACAAAGCTGCCCACAGAGACCTAGCAATCTCTGTGGCAATGATTTCCTCTTTCCCACTGCCAATTTGAGTCTGGCAGCAGTTCAAGGGGATCTGCAGGCATCCAGCAACAATGTTGTCATCAAGCAGGGTAAGCAGCCAATCACACTGAAGAATTCTCACAGACAGCAAACCAAGAAGCAAAAACCACTGAATCCCTTCACTTTTAATTAACATTTTACTGACAGCGAAATAAATAATTGGGACATACACATGGGATTAAGGTAAAAGCTAAAATATCATAAACAAACTTTAAAACAAAATATTTTAAAAATCTGTGGAATTTTTATCATAATGGAGAAATGTGGCATTCTTTAGGGCCAGTGGGGTTGAAACTTTTTTTCATGGGTTTTTACAGTGAGATTAAGTAGTAACAGTGGAAGTTCTTGTCTATTCAATAGCTGAAATTTAACGCCTCCCTGCAAGGGCAAAGGGGGTGCACATAAAACTGTGTGGAAGCCACTTAAGGGCCTCCTCCTGCCACCACTGGTATATTGCCAGTGGTGGGTGGGAACTTCAGCTCCTGTGGAGGCTGATAGGTTTTATCTGGCGGCCTCCTTGCAGGCCCGGGGGGCCCCCTCCTGATCGGGCACCCTGTGTCCCACAGATGGACCCAGCAGCACGATGCCCCTGCTGGAGCCCCTCCCCCGCCCCCTCCTGAACAACCCCAAACCCCCCCACCACCCCCTCGCCAGATCCCAGCTGATTGTCCCCAGCAAGGCCCAAAACCCCACTCACCTTTAGGAAAGCCGACATCCATGGTCCTCTTCTGGCTGGCTTCAGTCCCAGTTGTGGTGCTCCCAGTGGCGCTGCTGGGACTGAGGAGCTGCCGGCCTGCAGGATCTCCTGCCTCAGAGGGGTGGAAGTCCCGCCTGGAGCCAACTAAGGGCCTGCGCCACATAAAACCACAGCATGACTTCCAGGCCCGGCAGAGGCGGGCTTGTCCCCAACTTTTTGGCTGGTGGGTGGGGCCATCGCCTTGACGTAAAATACCAGCCAATGATTTCTAATTGATTACATTCTGGGGAGACCTCAACAGTGCACCCTCTGAAGAAGTGTATGATCACTGACAGCAACTTTCGGATTTCTGCATTTAACTGTGAATCAGTGGACTCCAAAGTTGCTGTCAGTATCAGAGAAGTAATGGTGGCGAATGCTGACAATTTCACCATCATTACTACCACAAAATCCAGGCTGAAGAACTTGATAAAAAACTAAACTGATTTGCATTGTTGCTTTCTTTCTGAACAAATGTATCTACAATAGTGTTTAATGTTACTGAAAGGTTCTGCTTAAATGTACAAGTTTAAGTTCATGACCATGAGCAATATCATGAGAGGTCAAATAGTATCATAATAATTATCTTTCTTATCAATTTTCTGTCCTTCAATTCTGTCCTGAAGGAGTTAGCACACCTCTGAGGAATTGTTCCATCCCTGGCACTAATTATCTTCTGGTACTTTGAACAATTAGCAATGATTCATATGTGAGCCTTGGCAATAAGGGTTGACAAACTAAAAGAGGCATCGCACTCAAGCCAGATCCTGCCTCAGCCACCATCTAGACATGCTCACCTACAGCATGCATCACCAAAAACAGTAACCTACCTCATTTCCTCCTATCTTACCCAGGAGGGCTGAGGTCAATTATCTTTTGTCCCCAACCCCCCACTAAAACAAGTTGGTTGGTGGAATGGGCGGACAAGTGACAGATGAAATTTAATTTAATGCAGAGAAGTATGAAGTGATTCGTTTTGGTAGGAAGAACATGGAGAGGTAATATAAAATAAAGGGTGTAATTCTAAAGGGGGTGCAGGAGCAGCGGGACCCGAGTGTATATGTGCATAAATCATTGAAGGTGGCAGGACAGGTTGAGAGAGTGGTTAATAGAGCATGCAGCATCCTAGGATTCATTAATAGGGGGTACAAAAGCAAGGAAGTTATGTTAAACTTGTATAGGACACTGGTTTGGCCTCAACTGCAGTATCCTGTCCAGTTCTGGGCACCACACTTTAGGAAAGATGTCAAGGCATTGGAGACAGTGCAGAAAAGATTCATGAGAATGGTTCCAAGGATGAGGAACTTCAGTTTTGTGGATAGATTGGAGAAGTTGGTGTGTTTTCTTGGAGAAGAAAAGGTTGAGAGGAGATTTGATAGAGGTATTCAAAATCATGAGGGGTCTGGACAGAGTAGAAAGGGGAAAACAGTTCCCATTGGTGGAAGGATCGAGAACAAGAAGGCACAGATTTAAGGTAATTGGCAAAAGAAGCAATGGCGACAAGAGGAAAGACTTTTTCACACAGCAAGTGATTGGGATCTGGAATGCACTGCCTGAGAGTTTGGTGGAATCATGTTCAATTGAGGCATTCAAGAGGGAATTGGATTGTTATCCGAAAAGGAAGAATATGCAAGGCTATGGGGAGAAGGCAGGGAGTAGCACTGGGTAAATTGCTCTTTCGGACAGCCATTATAGACAGCACGGGACAAATGGCCTCCTTCTGTGCAGTAACAATTCTGCGAATTCTGTGACTCTGTAGAGACCAGGCATTGAGCCTGGGATCTTCAGGGTCCAGCTATCAGCCCTGTGGGGATGGTAGCATAGTGGCAATGTTACTGGACTAATTGATTAGAGCCCTAGGCTAATGCTCCAGTGACATAAGTTCAAATCCCACCACGACAGCTAGTTGTATGTAGTTTTTGTGTGGTTAAAATTAGCTTTACTTTAATCTAATACTAACACATTAGTTAAAGGAGTCAGTTTTATACCACAGTCACAATTAATCCAAAAACCGGGATTGAGTTATATGAATTCTATATGAATTCTATATGTATTAAATTGTGTATGCCTTGATTATGTAGTCTGAATGTAGCTTTAACAATGCCAAAGACTTGCGGGTTGATAGGTAAATTGGCCATTGTAAAAAAAAAAATTGCCCCTAGTGTAGGTAGGTGGTAGGAGAATTGAGGGAAGGTGGGGATGTGAGAGGGAAAAATGGGATTAATATAGGATTAGTATAAATGGGTGGTTGCTGGTCGGCATAGACTCAGTGGGCCAAAGGGCCTGTTTCGGTGCTGTATCTCTCTATGACGCCTTGGGGCGGCTTCCCCACCGCTCGGCAACGGGACCCGCATTAAAATATGTGAATAACTACTTACCATGTAGGCCGCAGCAATTCAGCCAGCACATTGCAATCTTTATCCTGGCAGCTGGCAATGCTGCGCCTTCGAATCCCCATTCGGGGAAACTAGGGGCGACACTTGTGGGGAGGGGGGAGGAAGTACTTTTCTCTTTGCGGGAGTGGGGGAACGGGTTTAGCATGTCTCGGATTGGTTGGGGGGGTGATGGGAAGGGGTAAAGTACAAAGGTTTCGAACTTTGGGGAGGGTGGGGGGAAGGTCAAATTTTCAAGGTAGGTATTCCGGGGGGGAAAGGACAAGAATATTGTAGTATGCCATTGTGGGGGGGAGTGGGGGAAGGTGGGAGAGGGCTTGGAAAACTTATTTTATTCATTTTTTAAAACTTCACATCCAATTTCACTTTTAAATGCACATTGACGGCTGTAAGCCCTTTAAAAATGGCACTGGCGTTTGCGCATTGGTGCTGGACGCTGTTGCCGGTGGCGGCTCAGCCGCCCCCTCCACATCATCATGGAGGGCGGATTCCATGCCCATGCTAATGAGCGGCTCCATAACCTGGGACCCATGCGTACGGGCTGCATTTTCTTACAGCCGCCATCTATTTTGGCGGCAGGCTCTTGAAATGTAGCCCATCGTCTCTGTGACAGTTTAAAGGGAGGATAATGTGAATACAGCTACTGGCAGGTATCCTATCACCTCAAGTTCCAATTATAATAGACTAGCAACTGACATCATAAAGTCCAACCCAACCATCAAGCCAAACACAAGTTGGCCTGATTGTTAGAAAGGGTGAAAAGTCAGGGTGCACAATGCCTCAACGCACAGAGAACAAGAAGATTCCCAGAAGTGAAACCACAGAAGTAGAAGAACTCCAGCAGAGCCATGGAAAGAACAAAAGAACTATTAGACCAGATAGATTGAGAGGGTCTTTGCATCGGCTGTAACCGAAACTCGATCCGAAAGCGGAAAAGTGAGATCTGTAAAGTCAATACCTGAATTTTGTTAAGTATAGATCATTATTTCTTCATAAAGTTTTCCTGAATTGATACACCAAGTATCTTGTTACCATATTGGTTATAGTTTTGTCGGGACAAGGGTTAGGAGTGAGACTCAAACAACGGGATATTTAAATTCAATGAATAAATCTGGAATAAAATGCTAGTCTCATTAAGAATGAAACTACCAGATTATTGTAAAAACCCATCTGGTTCACTGATGTCCTTTCAGGGGTGGAAATCTGCCATCCTTCCTTGGTCTGGCCTACATGTGACTCCAAATCCACACCGATGTGGTTGACTCTTAACTGCCTTCCGAAATAGCCTAGCAAGCCACTTAGCTGCATCAAACTGCTACAGAAAAAAGCATTCTAGGTGTACCTACATCACATGTACTGCAGAAGTTCAAAAAGGCAGCTCACTACCACCTTCTCAAGGGCAATTAGGGAAGGGCATAAATGCTGGTCTTGCTAATGACACTCACATCCCAAGAACATATTTTAAAAAAACATTTAGCCTTTCTACTTTGAACAGCAACCTATAGAACATGGTGCAGTACATTTAAAAAAGGCATTTTTTATTATAAGAGCAAAATACTGCTGATGCTGGAACTCTGAAATGAGAACAGAAAGTGCCAGACATACTCAGTAGGTCTGGCAGCATCTGTAGAGAGAGAAACAGAGTTAACGTTTCAGGTCTGTGACCTTTCATCAAAACTGGAAAAAGTTAGAAATGTAACAGTAAATTTAAAAAATAGAAATATATGAAAATAAAAATAATAAAAAATAAATAATGGGGCTCATGGTCTGAAATTATTGAACTCAATATTGAGTCCAGAAGGCTGTAGAGTGCACTTCATAATTCAATAATTTTAGACCATGAGCCCCATGGTTTTTAAAAATTTATTTTTAACCATGTGCTAGTCTTAAACTTGTTTTTCATGTTTTTGCTTTCGTACAAAGCTGTTCATTATTCTGCCATTGACTCTCTCTGGACTCATGCTTTGTCTTTCGCTACAACTATTTAGCACTCCATTTGCATTCTGTTCCATGACATCTGTCATTTAATCTCTCCTGTCTTCCGTCCTATCACAGACCTTCCTTTTTGTTCTTCTCTTCCCCCCCTCCTCCCTTCCGCTTGCTCAAAGACTGTTACATTTCTAACTTTTTCCAGTTTTGATGAAAGGTCACAGACTGTTAACTCTGTTTCTCTCTCCACAGATGCTGCCAGACCTGTTGAGCAATGTTTATTATGCTGCTTTTTCAATACTCAGTACTAAAACATGTTTAGTCACGTAATACCTCACTTAAAGAATAAAATGTGTTTTAAAGTGGAATTATCAGCTATTCTCACGTTACTGCCATAGAATTGTTCAGTAAAGACACACATTCAAAATAAACCTGTAGTAAGTTAATTTTTATCCTATTAAACTTCTCTTAAACGTAATGTTATGGAAGCAGTATGACATAGTGTGTTAATTCATTCTCTCACCTCTGAAACCTGAGTTTCAATTCAACAAGCCTGAAAGCATGAAAGTCATTCCACAAACTATTAGGGGCTTAAGTGAAATGAGCTTTAGCCTGCACATTCTGTGAATGGCCAGTCTTACTGTTTGAGAAAGCATTTACCAGCAATCTCCTGTGATTAATCAGAAAATTGCATGAGACATTATTTGTGCAGTTTGAACCCAGTTCTGCAATTTGGTCATGAACTAGCATTTTCAAACTAGGCAGCCACAGTATGGCTGCTGTGGGAAATGAAAAAAATTCTCCTTGGTGAAGTAATGGTTGCTCTTTTAAGGTTGGGGGCAAGGTACCTTACTGGACAACAAATTGTATCTATTCATCATGAGATCAAATTGCTCTTTTTCTTGTTTTTACTAATCAATGGGGGCCTCAATACTAATAGCTTTAAACTGCAACTATTTTTCTTTCATTGTGAACATCTCAAACCAAGCAAATGCTCAGCAATATTTTTGTGTGTAGATCATTCTGCTATATTTAATTAAATTTAAGCATTCAAAATTGTTTGTTCAAGAAACCATCCATAAGCCCCCTCTTATGATTAATCAGAATATTACATTAGCTATTATTTAATTTGGGCTGAGAAAACAATGATAAACATTTCCCAAAACCAATGGTTTGAACACCTAACAGGTTAAAAGCAGAAATCTGAAATATGAAACCACTTTCAAAAACCATGTCTTTGATCAACTGATCAATCTCAGAAGGAAGTCACGTGTGGATAAAGAAAAATTTCAGCAGAATGGACAAAAACAGGAAATGTTTTCATCTGTAGAGTAATTGAAGTGACAGAATATATTAATTCAGAGATTAGAAAGGTTTGTAGCAAAAGCAGAGTGGTTTTAATGGTAAACTTTAATTTTCATATAGATTGAGAAGAGCAGAGTAGCTCAAGTCAGAAAGGTGGTGAATTTCTTAAATGCATTCAAGATACTTTTCTGGAGCAATATGCTTAAGAACCAACAAGGGGCCATGCCATACTAGATTTAGTAATCAGCCACAGTTACTTAATGCTGTAAGAGTAAATGAACGTTTATCTGACAGTGATTGTAATATGATCAAATTCAATGTTAGGTTTGAACATAAGACAGTTACTAAGATTCTAGGTTTTGGTAAGGCTAACTCTGACTGGATGAGACAAAAGACTGAAAACAGCCAACTGGTTAAAACTACTATTGGGTAAGACTAAAGGTGAACAGTTGGAGGTGTTCAAAGAAGCATGTAGCAGGACCAGCATATATCGCTAAGGGGAAAGAAGCTCCATTTACCAAGTAAAACATCCTTGTCCAATAAAAGAGCAAACATAAAACTAGCAGAGCATAAAAAGGTCTAACGAATAATGTAGTTCCAGTAGACTAGGAGAGATATAAAGAACAGCAAAAGAAGACAGAAAAAAAGCTAGTGAGAACTGCAAAGAAGAATACAAAAAGAAACTTGCCCAGGATATCAAGATTAACACATTTATTATATTGGAAGGAAAAGGGATGTATGGGCACTTTAAAGAGAGATGGGGTAATATTGCAAATAAAAATAAGGAAATGGCAGACCTGTTGAATAATTACTTTGTGTCAGTCTTCACAGTAGAGGAAGAAAACAATATAACTGACATTCCAGGGAAACTAATAATGAATCAGGGCCTGGAACTCAGTAAGGTTAATGTAAGCAAGAAAACAGCATTAGAAAAAGAGTGTATTATTATTTATTTATTCACAGGGTGTGGGTGTCGCATGGCAAGACCAAAGTTTCTTGCCGATCCCTAATGGGCCTTGAGAAGGTGATGGTGAGCTGTCTTTTTAAACTGCTACATTTCGTGTGGTGACGTTAGTCCCACAGCACTGTCAGGTATGGAGTTCCAGGATTTTGAACCAGCAGCGATGAAGGAACGGTGATGTATTTCCAAGTCAGGATGGTGTGTGACTGAGAGGGAAGCTTGAAGATAGTGGTGGTCCCATGCACCTGCTTCCCTTGTCATTCTAGATGGTATTGGTTGTCAGTTTAGGAATTGCTGTTGAAGGAGGCTGGGCGAGTTGCTGCAGTGCATCTTGTATATGGTACACACTGCTGCCACTGTGTGTTGGTGAAGGGAATGAATGTTTAAGGTGGTGGATGGGGTTGTGATCAAGCGGGATGCTTTGTCCCAGATGTTTGAGCTTCATGAGCGTTGTTGAAGCTGCATTCATCCAGACAAGTGGAGAGTACTCCATCACACTCCTGACTTAGAATCAGAGAATGCAAAGAGGAGGCCATTTGGCCCATCTGTGTCAGCTCTCGGCAAGAGCAACTCACCGAGTCCCACTCCCCTGCCGTTTCCCTGTAGCCCTGAAAATATTTTCCCTTCAGGTACTTATCCAATTCCCCTTTGGAAGCCCTGATTGAATCTGCCTCCAGCATGCTCCCAGGCAGTGGATTCCAAATTCTAACCACTCACCGTGTAAAAACGTTTTTCCTCATGTCACTTGTGCCTTGTAGATGGTGGAAAGGCTCTGGGGAGCCAAGAGTTAAGTAGCTCACCACAGAATACCCAACCTCTGACCTGTTCTCATAGCCACAGATTTTATGTGCTGCTCCTGTTAAGTTTCTGGTGAATACTGGCCCCCAGGATGTTGATAGTGGGAATTTGATGATGGCTATATCATTGAATGTCAGGAGGAAATGGTTAGAATGCGTGAAGCCAGAATATAACTGACAGAGGCAATAAATAGATAGATATTTTAACGGTTGATTTGAGCAATGACCATTATTGATGCTTCCACAAATCTGTGTTTCTTTAAAATGCTAGAGAGATAGGACCAAGATAAGCCATTGATTAATCTTTAATCTATTGACAACTTCATTGGAGGACAATTACTTTCTGATGCCCGTATCTAACAGTCTTGTTCTGGGAATGAACTGGGCATTTAAATTTCAAGTTCTGGTACACAGGTCTTTTCAATAGTAAATCAAACATGCCAAGAAAAAAAATAGGAAATGAGACAATGTTAAATGAGCTCCCTGATAAGCTCCATTGCATACAGGGTTCAAAATTAAATTTCTGCAAAAGATGAAAATTACTCTTAGCTTCAGAATTCTAGGTTCAAGTCTTTTATTTTTGCTCCTTCAAAGAAACTTCTGCTTTTCTTTTTAAGCAGTTCCATGTTCTAGCAAACGCTTCTTTCTGTACAGACTTAAAAGGACCAGAGCATAAATATTAACATTTATTATAAATCATAAAATGCCTTTTGACTGCACAATTTTGATAGATCTCATCTCTACCTACATACTTTCTTACAAACCCTTCCAGCTCCTCTCTCTTCAGAAATGCTTCAGTCTCTTGAACCCAATTATATTCTCTACTTCAATGGCCTCCCCTTGCAATTTATTTCTCAAGTATTTTTCTGCAAAAAAGTTCTGCTTTTCCTTCTTCTTCTATTTCCCATTATATAAAAAAAGTATCTTCTTGTATTGTGTCCCCATTGTGAATGACTTGCATGGACTTACTTTAGAAATGTCCTAAGTAGTGATGCTAAATACTGAAGGGTTTTAGCAGTAGATTGTGACTAGTGTTTACAATTAGATGAATAGTTGCTATAAACTGCCATACAGACTTACCCTAAATGCAACATGTATACTGGTGTGCTGAGAATCATAGGCCAAACAGTTAGTTGAGTCACCTATCCTCAGGAAAAAGAGGCAAAATCAGCCTCAGCCTTTGGTGAGCAAAAATCTCAGATTTCTTCATACAATCCACAAAAACCTAAACTTGGAGTCGCCCAACGGCTACTTCTTGATTTAACTCATTTTTGCCCTTTTTCACTTCAAAGGATGATCTATGGAAAGAGTAGCAATGATAAAACCAAATCGAAAAGTAAATAATTCATCAAGAAGTCCCACTTGTATTTAAAACTACAGATTATCAAGTAAACAATGAAGGAAAGTTTGAAAGCAAGTTTTTGACAATTGAACAAATATCTATGGTTTTTATAAGTATGAACATAGTATTCTGGAAATAGAAGTTTTTTTGCTTAAAATGAATAGCATATAAATATCTAATTCCTGAAATATAACCCTCATACTCCAGTTTGATGGTGCGCCAGTTTTAAATGTTGCACATATGATCATGCATGACACAATGATATAAGAGATGTTTCTAATTGATCAGGAGTAATGAATTTGATAACTACGTAATCTTCTCTGTACACTTACCATAACAGCCATCACGAACCACATGTATATCATTTTTGTATCTGTTCTATTTGGTCACCTATTTCAATACATGCCAACACTGGGCTGGATTTCACCAAGCCCATGACGCTGGGCTCCATGGCCGGCGTGGGGCGGGGGGAGTCGGAAGATGGTTACGGCAGAGGTCCGCCACAGAGCTCAATGCCAGGAAGAGCCAGGGCCGATCCTTGCCACGGTGGGGCTCTGTGGCGGCCTCCCCACCGCTGGGCGACGGGACCTGAATCTACATATTTAAATCAATTAAATGAATAAATTTAAATGAACTTACCCGCAATCTTCAGCTCCCACCGTGATCCTCAGTGCGGCGGCCAGCACTACCGCATCTTCAATTCCCCGTCTGGGGAACGCCGGCTTGACACTGGTGGGGAGGAGGGAGGAATGATAATTTCCAGTTTGGTGGTGGGGGGGGGGGGGGGAGGGGAGGGGAGGATGGGGTCAAATAAACGTTACGAGTGTAGGGAATGGTGGGAAGGGGTGAGCTTTAATCTTTGTGCAGTCTGATGGGGGGGAGGCAGGAACAGTCAGACTTAAAAGGCAAGTGTTTTGCGGGGGGGGGAGGGAAGGGCAAATAGTTAATGTAATTGTTATTGGGGTGTGGGAAAGGGGCGTTAGAATTTTATTTGATAAATTTTAGGAGGGTGTATCTTTAAAAATTAAAATATGCCAGCCGGTTGGGCTGCTCTTTAAAAATGGCACCAGCGCCTGCGTAAAGGCAGCTGACTCCATTGCTGGGGACGGACAGTCCGCTCCCTCCACCTGATTGGGGAGGGTGGGCCACCCCGGCTATTTAAGTGAGCCACCGCGTGGGAGATCGCAGCGGCTCTTCGGGAGCGACAGCAGGCTCTCAAAATCCAGCCCACTGTGAGTAATCTACACCAACTACAGACTGTATCCAAGGGTTTTCTGCCTGAGCTCTTCCAAATGCTTGTAAGTAAGTAATTGATAAATTGTCCAAGCAATGGGGTCACAGCAGTGCTAATATTTTAAACAGGTGAATTTCAAGTGGGAGTCAATCTTTACGCTCTATAATATCAAGAGTACATGATACCAAACACACTAGCAGTTGACCCCGTGCAGCAATTTCTCCATTTGGTT
The DNA here is from genome assembly GCF_036365525.1 of Heterodontus francisci. NCBI lineage: Eukaryota > Metazoa > Chordata > Chondrichthyes > Heterodontiformes > Heterodontidae > Heterodontus > Heterodontus francisci. Next base: position 46,255,096 of record NC_090397.1, on the reverse strand, counting down.
TTCTCATGAGAAAAGGATTTTTTGTTCCATCCTGTAATAGAAAGTGATAACTGAGATCCTCCTCCCTTTTTTAAGCCTCACACAGCACACTTCACTCATGTGGTAACATAGACATAATTGGTCCAATACAACTAGATTTAATACTTCTTATATCTCTGAACCATTGGTTATTATGCAAAGAGATAATGACTAGCTAATTCTTTCAGTTTTAACCTTTGTTAAAAGAAAAGAAAAGCTAATGTCGAGAGCTTTTTATGACAAAAGCTCTGGGAAAATTAATTACAACATGCATTTTAAACAGCATGATTATTTATATTCTGGAAAATTTTGCTGATGCTTAAGCAGATTGGAAAGACACTATATCATGCCAGGAATAGACTAATAAAAGTGCAGATATTCAGGGCAGCTTATGGGGAAGAGGCATCCTCTGAAGCAATGTTTGATCTTGTCTTAAATAAAACTGATGTATGGCAGACTATTTATACTCCTGGAAAATGCTGAAGTCTGAAATAAAAAAAGAAAATGTTGGAAATACACATGTGAGCCAGCTTCTGAAATGTTACTCTTTCAGGTATAGGTCCTTTGTCAGAACTCTTCTGATGAGGCTTTACATCCAAAACATTAACTTCTATTCCCTCTTCAAAGATTCTGTATATTTCCAGTAGTTCTCCTTTTAATTCAGCAACTACTTATTATTATTCTGATAAAATTGGACTTATTAAGAACACATAGGAAATTTTAGGAAAACTAAAAGGCTGATTGGCCCAAAAATCAAGCCTCTTCTGGCCGATCTTAACCCCAGTTTCTCTCCAGAAGAATGTACAGGAGTGGGAAGACCATTGCAGCCCATCTGTCTGGTGTCAAAGTTCAAAAAAAAAAATATTTTATTCCACAGCTTTTAGCCAAAAAAATAGATCCACTGACCTCTGAAACACCTTGCTAATCCCTTCCTTCTATTCTGGTGCAGCACCATTTTGCTTCCGCTGATTTGAGCCAATTTCTGTTCACTCCAGAAGCTTCTTGGCTATTCTGCACCTGGTAATCCTGTGGACTAATCTGTGTGTGATATTATGTCAAAATGTTTGGTCATCTCCTTAATCAGGGGCCCAAGGTGTTTGTGTTGGTCATTTTTTTCTATCCAGGCCTTTTCCAGAGAGTTGTTATTCTCTTCAAACCTGACATAATGCCCAAAACCGCAACATCCCCAACTTTAACGAAAATGACAAATGATTTCCAAAGCGCATTGCCAGATGATTTAAGTCTCGGCTCAGTGAAGGCCGTCCTCTTCGAGCCATCATGTTCATCTTTGTACTGTAATCTGCCTGAGGTTTTACATTTGAGAAAGTCTCTTTTTATCCCTTTGCCATATTATTTAATTTGTTGCTCAAATCAGTTTCCTTCTTCCTCTACTGTATTTATTTCCCAGTGGAATATGGTGACTTTGTAATCTCAGTAACATATCCATATAAACATTCTTCTTTTAACATTCTTCTTGTAATATTCCAGTATAGTCTGGCTCTCTTAGTTTTTTTCCTTATCCCCTCAAAATTCAGCCTCCTTAAGCTGAGAATCTTTGTTGTCCTCACTCCTACCTGCATCGGAAGCCAACATTTAAGCTTAATCATGGTGTCACTGCCATAGACTGCAATCGCCTCTTTCTCCAGAAACATAATTATCCCTTAAATCTATTTATATTATTTGCTTCTAAAGTCTTGGTAGATTGGTAGAGATGACAACAAACTGAGAGGAAACTGCCTCTGCTGCCCCCTTTTCCTGCCACGGTATAGGTATAGGAAATCCCAGCTGGATGACTAGTGATCTGTATGAGAACAGTCCACATGCTGTCTTCCACGTGGCTGAAGCCTGTCATCACTGTTATTTCCAAGTCTGTCAAATCCAGCAGCAACAGGCTGTGTCCGTGCGCTTATTTCATATTTCTGTTATCTTTTGTGTTGTATATCTAACTGGTTATTGGCATGCCTCAGACGAGAGATAACACAGGAGTGGAAGACCTTTATGATATCCTTTGAGGCTGTCATTAGTAGCCTGCGGCAGTTGCTGGAAAATGTGCAACAGTGCACCTCTATGCAGTCACATATGAATGATTTAATCAAATATATAGCACCATGAAATAAATGGTATTTTCAGGGTCATCTGCAAGGAAGCTCAAAGAATGGAGGGAACAAGCACCGACTAACTTACTCTCATAAATTATGTGACTGACATTTTTGCAACTTTGAGCACCCACTCATATAAGTGAGAAATTAGAACTCACTCTGTGATAGATTTGGTAATCTGGTGTCAGAGCCAGGCAGACTCATAATACTTCAGGCATTACTGATGATTGACTAGCCAGCCTGGCCATTGATGAGACCTGAAGGGGTAAACCTGCCTCTTGACTCCTGATAACCTTGGATGTATGGGTGTGTATTCATAAACCATTCCAGCAGCTGCCATCCCATCCTCCAAGTTTGTATGTAAGATACATGAAGAACATTTGCCTTCAGTGTTATGAAAGTATCTATACAAGATGGCTTGCAAGATGCCAGCCACTTGGATGTTCTAAAAATCCTAGACATTCAAGCCCAATGCCTTGTATTTTTACCTTAATGGAGAATTTGTCTGAATATTTGTGCCCCAAAAGAGAGTAAGGTTTATATTAATATAGAAAATTATGTGTCATTGCCAAATTGCAAATGAAACATATTAAAGGAGTTGAATTACCTTGCATTATCCTTCTCTAAATTCCAAACTGCAGCTTAACCTTAATTTTCAGCAAGATATTGTTTTGAAAGACTTCCTTTTAGTTACTGAATGCTGTTAAAGTGATCTCATTCCCTTCGGTAATAATCTGACCCAGATGCCATCTTCAATCTCTTTAGACATTTAGCATAAGTCGTCTGCAGCCTGTAAGGAGGATCAATCAGACAGCACATCTGAAATAGGGGGGAATCAACCAATTTTTAGTCCCACTGATACGCAAGATAATATTGCATGGTATATGATATAAAGATGGAGCAAACTGATTACATTACCCCATATTTTTCCAAGAGACATGCATAGTTGGACTTTCAGTTTGTATCTACAAACTGCCCTTTCAAGATAACAGTGACACAGAAACTTTGGGAATTTATCCTTACTTTTCATTTGCTATGCAATGTAATCCTTTCATAATCCTTTTTTGTAGTGTACATTTTTCTAAATGTAACTACTTCATGTAGGTAAAGTTAACCACAATAAAGTTAGAAAGAGACAGAACTCTGAAGATCAAATTAGGTTAAAAGGCATCTTCCTTAAAGGTAACAAAAACAGAAATGGTCTATAATAACACGTACATTGTTTTAGTGCATATGACAATGATTATAACTTCATTTGTCACAAGAATGCTGATGATACTACATAGATCAAGCACTCGTTAATTATTCTGGGATACTAAAGAATAAAATAAAACATTTCTTATGCACTCATACAGAATAACATCTGTTATGTTAATAAATATACCAATACTCTATATCTAAATATGTTAGATTTTTAAATTGTTTTAGAATGATTAATTATTAAATTATTTTTGTTAAATTATTTACAGTACACACTTTCTTGACAACAGTTAATCTTCATTAATGTAATTTAAAAATTAAAACAATTACATAGACACCACCATGGAGCAGCCACAATCCCATGTTGGAGACCTCCTAACACAGTCATCATTAATATCTATGAATCTTTACTTATTTTCCTCATAGAAACATGAGATGAGCCTCTGTATTCTCCAGCGTTTTAAATGAGATGCTTTTAATAAATGTTTGTGTGGATTCCAGAGTAAAGCATCCCATTGTGAACACATATAATTCATGGACTAAATTCAGTAATCAGTAGACAAAGGTCACTAATACAAAAGTAAAATACTGTGGATGCTGGAAATCTGAAATAAAAATGGAAAATGGTGGGAATACTCAGTCGGTTTGGCAGCAGCCAAGGAGAGAGAAACGAAGTTAACGTTTCTGGCATAAGTTCTGACCAAAGGTCATCGATCTTAAACATTAAACTGTTTTCTCTATCAACAGATGCTGCCAGACCCGCCGAGTATTGCCTGTTTTTTATTCTGTTTTTATTTCACCAGAGTCACCACTGTAGATGGTATTAGTGCAGCAGCTGCTCGCCTCTTTTCATGTGCTAGACTGCACTTTCATTACAGAAAAACCTGTTAATTAAATCTGAAAGTGGACTATTTATTTCCAATCTCTGACACAAAAATAAACTGGAGCATGTGAAAATATATGATAGGGAATTAGGACACAACCAAGTTTCAACAAAAATACCAATCGTTCCATTTAAGATAACAGTGACAAATAAATGCCATGTAATATAAATGTAGCTTTCCATTAGGATTACGTTATTTTTCGATGGTTACAATTGTGTAATATGAACACATTTTATAAAGCAAAGGCGAAAGGCTTGAAAACTGTGGTTTGAGTTCCATTTGCCGCTCTAACACATTGTTAAACTAGCTCGGAAACCTGCTCCTGGAACGGCTTGACCTGTAACAGATTCAAAGTCACCTCCGCTGCTAAAGCTTCCACACATGAGTACACGGCGCCCGCGTTTTTAAAGCTGCCAGAACTTCTGATGTATAAAAATACGCTCTCATCCAAAGTATATCATCCGTGGGTTCCCACTACACAAGTGTCACATGAAGTCGTTCAAATTTTATCCTGAAAATTATAAATGCGCAATAACACAATGTTTGGAAATTATAACCGGTCCATTATTTCAGTTGCAAATGTGCAGTAACCCAAGATGAATAATGCGGAGAAAAACCTCGGTCAGTTTCTAACTGGTTGCTTCAGCGATGGTTAACTAATGGAGACACAGAACCGCGGGGAAATGTGTATTAAGTGTATAAAATGCGTCTTTACTTCAGAATAAGACCAATCTTTAAGAAATCGGATGTATTATTGTGATCCCTGAGATGACACCCTTGCCTATTAACAGCAACGCTATTTTTTTGTGTTGAAGATGCACAGCTTGGTATAAGATCACTTTCCTCTCCGCACCTACCTTTGAACCAGATACCATCAAAGTTTGACCACACAGTCAAAAGACCTGCTGAAATCAACTGGATCCTATTAGACACACATTTTCTTATCTCTGCAGAGGCGTGCAGTTCCTGGAAAAAGTTGATCTTTAAAAAAAATGCATTGGATCGAAAGCTATGTTTGTATTTTTAAGTGTGTGTGTTGTGTGTTGGGAGGATTGGGGAGAGGACAAGTGCTGATTCCTCTCCCTGTGGACTCACCAGATGTAAGTTGCACCCAGCCGCAGATTTTGTAGACGGTGGCCGTGTTACAGAAGAAGAAGAGCACGAAGCAGGCGATGCAGCCCATGATGAGCGCCATGGACATCGCGATGAAGAAAGAGGCGGCTTTGAAAGCCCCGGACGCAATGGTGGAGAAGTCGGTGAAGCTGCCGCGACAGGTCAGCTCCCGGGAGAGGCCGTTCCCGATGCAGTAATGGAAGAGCCCGAAGTAACCGGCTTGGGGGGTGTCCACCCCATCCCCGATCCAGTAAGGCTGGATGAAGCACACCACGTTCACTATAGCAAAACAAATGGTGAAAATAGCCCAGAGTACACCGATCGCTCTTGAGTTCCTCACGTAATTGGTGTGATAAATCTTAGCTGCCTCCTGAGCTGGCAACATTGCCGGGGTTAAAAACCTTACCCGATCCGCAGGGGGGAAAAAATTGTCTCTGGTGCCAGAAGGTGTTTGATTTTGTGGGTCACACTGGACCTTGCGAGAAATTGTCACCAAACTCGCCAGAGATGATCTTCAGTATTCTTCAAAAGAAAGATTTACCTTCTGATGCAAAAATAAATCGCCTGGTCTTGTTCCCAATCTGACATTGTTCCTTTATTTCTGGAGTTATGATTCCGAGCTGTGACTCTGAGCTTTTGGGTCCGTTTTCCTTTCCATCAGACTGATTTTCTTCCCCTCCCACAAGGTACAGTCTATGTACAAAGTGCGTTCATCAGCGACGCACAGCTCACGCTGGAAGCTCCTCACTTCATGCCCCGGTGCTGGAGAATTATTGGAGGATGGCAGAGCAATGACTGGTTTGCGAGCTGCGAAGCCCCTTCCACCAAGGACGGTCTGAGACGGTCCCTCGAATACACCACAACCCACAAGCACCGATTGCCAAGCGCGCTGTATGTTGGGACATGTAGTTCTTGCAAAACTAAAATAAAAGGGTCACCAGCCACTGCAAATGAATATATCCACATTTACTACAAAAATAGACAGTTACCCAGAGGCATCAGAGTGCAGCCTCTTCGGTCACGTTTCTCATATCCAATTCAGTTCCAAATGTTAATTTATTCATTAACAGTTTTCTGAATATGCATCTATCTATACTTAGCCACATCCGTAACATCTACTCTATAGATGCGTCATAGCATCTGCAAAACAAATAGGTTAACAAATAGGTGACAAACACTGTTAATCAGCTGCTTCAAACAAGTCACAACACCACATTTCACTGGAAGATAACAACAACTTGTATTTATATAGCGCCTTTAATATAGTTAAAAGGTCCCAAGGAGTTTCACAGAAGCATTGTTTGATAACACTCCTGTGAAATGGCTTGGGAGGTATTTCTACATAAAAGGCACTACATAAATGCAAGTTGTTGTTGTCATTGTGTCACACAAAATTCCACACCAAGCCACACGAAGAGGTATTAGGACAGGTGACCAAAAGCTTACTCAAAGAGCTAAGTTTTATGGAATGGCTTAAAGGTGGAGAGTAGAGGAGGACAGAGAGGGTGAGGGAGGGAATTCTAAGGCCTAGGCAGCTGAAGCTGCGCCGCCAAAGGTGAACCAAAGAAAATTTAGAGTATGGAAGAGGCTAGAATTGGAGAAGTACAATTTGGGGTTGTAGGGCTGGAAGAAGTTACAGAGATAGTGGGGCGGGGTGTGTGTGTGTGGGGTTGGGGGGGGGGGGTGGGGGGGGGGGTGGCTGAATGGTGGCCAGTGTAGATCAACAAGGACAGGGTGATAGGTGAACAGGATATGGTGCAAGTTAGAATATGGGAATGAGAGCTTTTGATGAGCTCAAGTTTATAGAGGGCGAAAGGTCTGAGGCCAAACAGGAAAGCATTGAAATAGTTGAGTCTGGAAGTAATGTTATGAAATAGCAGTGGGGATAATAGGATAATGGCATGTATAGTAAAGAAAAATGCAACTACCTCAACAACAACTTACAATTATATAATATCGTCAATATAGATCTTTAATACTCCAACCTTGCACTGTCTTAATTCACACCAAGTCCCATTCACCCATCGCCCCTGTGCTCACTGACCTACACAGGCCCCGGGTTAAGCAACACTTACATTTTCAAATTCTCATCTTTGTTTTCAAATCTTTCCATGGCCTCCATATCTCTGTATCTCCTCCAGCTTTACAACCCTCTGAGATATCTGTACCTCTCCAATTTTGGCCTCTTGACCATCCCCGATTTTGATCACTCCACCACTGGCCGACGTGCCTTCAGCTGCCAAGGCCTGAAGCTCTGGAATTCCCTTTCTAAACCTCTCCGCCTCTGTTTTTTGCTTTAAGATACTCCTTAAAAGCTACCTCTTTGAGAAGCTTTTGGTCTTCAGCCCCAATATCTCCTTATGTGATTCGGTGTCAAATGTTGCTTGATATGCTCCTGTGCAGTACCTTGGAATATTTTACTACATTAAAGGTGCTATATAAATACAAGTTATTGTTGTTGTGTGCATAGCCATTGGCTGCACAACGCATCCAAACAGTTCCCCTTCTTTATGTGTACAGATCTCGCAAGAGGAAGCTGGAACCATGGACGGAGCAGGAAGCATTCCCATCACATGAGCACCCATCCGACGGGTAAGTGAGTCATGGATTCCCACTGAGGAGCAGCAGTATAACACTTGATCTTCCAACTAAAGTGACACTTAGAAAAAGCAGTTCAGGAAGTAAACAACACAGACTTCCATCAAGAGAAACCCTGAAGAAGCAAACATCGCTGCAGGGACACATATGTGGAGTGGAAATATTGATTGATCCTTCTTTAGAATGTTTGCTGATGATTTGTTGGCCAGAGAAACCCATGATAGTTAGTGTAGGGATGGTCGTGAATGCAGGATTTGACCCAGTATGCTGGTACAGAGCAAGTGGAGGACAGAAAAGCTGTTAATGTTGGGGCTGCAGGGCTGATTTTAGTTTAATGTCTGGCCAATCTGTCCTTGTCACAACAATCTGCCTGGCCATGCATCAGCTGGATCCACTGTTTCTTTGTCCTACTCTACCTCTCTTCTTCATCTTCATCTCTGGGTGATGTGTAGTCTAGCCTTCTAGGTTTTGTGGCTGCATAGATTCCCCCTTCTAATGGCAAAATTATGCAGAATGCAAAAGGTGTAAATGATTTTTAATTCTTTCCGGAGCAGCAGAATAGAATCCTACCTGACCTCTACAGACATTAGAAGGTTCAACATGTTGATATTTTCTGTGAGAATTCAAGTGGTGGCGCGAGTCTCATAATATTCTCTTTCCATGTTGGAATAGCAGTTCCAGGCTGGTATCAATAGCTAGGGCAGCAAGAGATACCCTTGGTCCCCTAGCAGCCACTCGTCCATACATCCTGCTCCCCAAAGAGTTGTAGTACCATTGGCTAATGCAAGGTGAAAGCATTATGGCTCTTGCAGAGTAACTTGCAGCCAGATAATCCTTCTAACATTAGCTCTAAAAATTAGGCTTTAAGTTCTCATGATTGCATAATATAGTGAATTTAAGTGCTTCTAAAGTATTCTTATTCTTTTACACTTCAGTGGTGGCTTAGCACTCTGAGGAAGGATGAGGTTTGTGGGTGGATTAAGGGGTATACCGTGGAATGGTCAAGGCCACAAAGTCAAGCCATGATATAAGAATGCAAGACATGAAATGGTATCTTCAAGGATAATACATTATCGCTGAGAATATTAAACAGGTGGCAAAGTCAATCCAGCAGCTGGTAAGTCCAAGTGCTATGCTGAAGATCAGACCATACAGTGTGGGTGGTAAATGGATAAGCTATGGCTCTAAACTGAAATCAAGACTATGGGTTGGGTGGATAGGGGATACTGCTGCAAACTGCTAAGAGGTTCCTAGGTGCTTTATGCCATATGGCCAATTTATATCATGCTGAATTTTACAATCTGCAAATTTGCTGTATGAGATCAGGCAGTGCTTCATGCATTTATGTGAAAATAATTAAATATGATCTCTTGTGAATTTCATAAGTTTCACCTGTGCTCTGCCTCCAGTGAACAGCCCACCAATATAAAATTAGTCCATGAATGCTCCATTGGCTTAGTCTGCTTTTGTACAATTCTTAAAGCAAGTTTGTTATTATTAGAGTGAATTTGTTTTGGCAGTGAGAATTAATCTACTTCTGCATTCAGCATTTCACACAGCTTTTTTCTTGTTTGTATTTGTGCATCATTACAAAGCCAATCACTTTTCTAAGAAAGAGTTTCCTGCAGGTCTTTCAATTGTTGCTGCATTCCAAATTCAGCTAACCAAGTTGTAAGGGTAGGATGCTCTTTAGGTATTCCTACTGTAAGGCACAAATTAGTTAAGGAGGATGATTTCATGACAGCCAAAATCTTACAGTACGATGACACATCAGGGTGTATGCATACTCAAGTTAAAACCCAAAGAGCCATAGTTATACCATGTGCCACTACTTGCTGTGCATGTTTAGAGCAGCTCAGCTTGAAAACTTGACTAAACTTTGGCATCCATCAGATAAGCCAGTTTGCATTGTGAGGGTACAGCAAAACAGAATGCATGCTATTTATAGTGCCAGTGCTCTTTTAGAACACAACTTTGAACTATAGCCAGGCTGCAGTTTGCCCCATGAGAATTGTGCCCGACTGCTTTAGTGCAACAAAAGAGAAAAGGTTATCTTCGTGCTTTTCATGCTATCTACCTGAGAGTCTCATAGCTCACCATTTACTTCTGTCCACACCTTCTATGTAATAATAATGTATGCAAAGGTAGGGATACTTACCTTGGCACTTTTCCAGATACCACGACATTTATTTTCCATTTTCTCCCAATTTAGGAGGCTGGCCTTGTGCTCCAAAGGAGACTACTTCCTTCAGTGATACCTCTGCAGCAGGCTCTTCGAAGATTCCTTTGATAACGATGAATCTTCTTCAAAGCCCTCATTGAACATATTTTGTATGCCCTTTCCTCATCCCAATGCAGTCATTTTACAGTAACAAATAATCCCTTCCCTTTTAATGGTGAGCACCAGCCCTTTAAAAACTTATTGCATTTCATGGGTGCTGTCAATTATGCTACTGGCCAGAAGAACTCAGAAGGAGAGGTTTAGCAATGTAAAGGCTTCCAGTACCAGCATGGGCAAGTCTGTACTATGGCAAACATAACCAGGAGTTTGCCATCCTTGCAAAAACAGGAATCTAATGTGAAGTTGAAGACCATTAAATAGTGATCTGAAACTAGTATATTTTTATTAGAAAGTGGAGAGACCTCCTGAAAATACAATTACATGTCATTGAAGGCAAAGATAAAAGAGAAATCCAATTTATAGCTAAAGAATATATATGTATGTGTATACAGTATATGCCAGACCTACATTGTCATTTATATCTGTAAACACATTTTTGATTATAATTAAAAAAGTATATATCTTGATTGTATTATATTTCATATAATTTTTGTTGAAAAGTGCTTTCCATAATGAACTTTTTGAAGTTGCAGTCACTGTGACATGGACAACTGATGATCTATTTCAGTAAAATATGCAGATTACCTATGTAGCAGATAGACAAGATGTAATAATCCCCAAAGGTTCTTGGAGCAACATCATAAAAATGTTGAATATTACATCCTTCCAGGAATTATTTTAAAACTGGAAATCTTTTAAACCAAATTTAAATAGATTGTGTTTACTTTAAATGCCTTAAACTAAGGTCAAGTAACCCTAGAAGCTCTGTTAACTTTAAATATCAGATTGACTTTATAAAATAGACATTTATGGCATGTAATCCTTTATGTGGACAGGAGGCATCCTTCCTTTCCTTCTGGAATATCTTGATTCAGAGCTTTATTGAGCTGCATCCACCTGGTCACTTGGAGGGCTTGATCATTCTCAAGCTACAATGAGGAAGCTCTAATTTTTCTTGAGGTCATGGAAAGGTAATTGCTATATTTTAATTTGGAACACATTTGCTCTCTTGTCCTGACAGGAATTTGAGAACTTGTACAGCTTTAGATAATGTGCAACATCTTCTACTTTCAGAGAAGATTCTTTGACATTCCTGGATCTATTGGCACATCCTTTTGTCATCTCCTTAGCAGCTCTGTCTCTCTGACAGATTTCAAGATCTCTCTCTTTCTTTTTCTTGGGCAGAGCATCAAGTTTAATTCATAATGTATATTAAAAGCCTCCACTGTTGGTGTAGCTGCTTATTAGTTTCGAAGAAACTTGTACAGTTCTTGGTTTACTGCTTTCCCTTCACTATTGCAGTACAAATGTTTTCTGTAGCGTTTTCATGAGCCTTTTGCTTTATTGTTGACTTGGTGTCAATGTGGAGGTTAAAAAAAATAGGGAGTGGAATTACTCTTCATGCAGTGAGGCTGCATTAAATGAGAATGATTTTTTTACCCCTATTTGTAGCACACTGGCAGATGTGAGCTCCTTTACTCATTGCAAATTCTGTAAACCAAACCCATCACAACTGAAGAACAACTGAGAAGCCTATAGGGTGGTCACGCAATAAAGAGCCAGGAGGTGCCAGCTCCAGAGTTAGCATTCCAGAAGATCCAGGTCACTGGTGAACATCCTACTTGCTTCCTCTAGTGTTGTTGCCTGCCTTAGAAGTGCTATCTCATCAGCAAAGATGAACTTCCGGGATTTGATGCAGGGCATGTCCACCATATAGATGTTGAAAAAGGCCAGTCCCTGTGGCAGACTATTGTTGAGTGCTTCAAATCATGCTGGCCATTTTGGGAATCAGCAGCTAATATTCATGCAGCTGGTATCAACCCACAATCCAGATGGATGGAATTGTGGAAAGCATGCAGCATAAAGAACTAACATCTCATCATTGACCCAACAGCAGGGGTCCTTGGCTTCGACCACCCTTGAAGACAATGGACAGTGCTCAATCGAATCTGCACATGACATGGACAATGTGGCCACCTGCTCCATAAGTGGAAGATGAGGGATGACTCTAAATGCGATTGTGGCCATGAGCCCCAGACCATGGAACAACTACTGTTGGTTACAGGAGGCACCTCATTTCTCCGCTCGGCATCTCAGGAAGCTATGGATTGGATAGCCAAACTAGACATCCCACAATAAGCTTATCTGGACATACGAAAGTAATTGTTTTATTTATTGATCTGCTCTTTGCTGTCCTTTTCAGATGGATTACTACTAGTTAAAAAATACCTATGCACTGTCTCAAGCAATAGATCAGTAATTTTTCAAAACCACAAGGATAAAATCATAAATTGAGCTTGTACAAGAGGTACATATTAGAAGTAATAAAAATGTACCCAAGATGAACATATGGAATGCAATAAAGTTTTTTTATTTCTCATATACACGTTGTCTGTTGGTGACAATATATGAAGAAACAATGTAAGGTTTCACGTGTATGTTGGTGACACCCAGCTCTACCACCATCTATCTCGACCCCTCCACTGCCTGTGTTAAATGCTTGTCCAACATCCAATCCTAGATGAGCTGACATTTCAGCCCAATAAACATCAGAAAGATCATTTCTGTTCTGTATATCCCATGTAATCCTATGTAACACATAAGTACAAAGCCATTGTTGAATGTTTGACATCTTCCATGTCCATTTGACGTGCCACTTTTACAATTGTGGTCTGAGTGTGGTGTACAAGTGGTGCAACTTTTAAAAGCTGCAGATGTGTAGGGTTGTGAAAGTGAAACATCTGGATCAATGTATACTTCTGCTAAAATTTAGGCATCTGCCCCTTTAACACTATAAAATCTAACCTGTCATGTAAACATTGACTGAGTTCCTTTCGAGGTTAATGAAGAAACTGCAGACATTCTGGCACTGGTATTTTGTTTTCATACAGCGTTCCTTCGCATGCACATACATATATATTTGAACTGTGAACAAGGAGACAGACCCATAAAGGGATGTTACTGCTTTCCAGGGTGGAATTATTTTCTATTATTTTTATTTGGTAGTTTTCTCTTTCTACCGCTCAGAAACAATGGATGGTTGACCACCCATTTAATGCTGAGACTCTGGGTATTTCCATCACTTGCAAATAACCATGCTAAATAGGAAGTTGCATTGTTCACTGCTTGTTCCTTCTGATAGGAAGTCAGAGGGATGTAAAAGTGATTGGGCCTGCACTCTTTCATAGCCCCAACCCATTTTTCACTTTTGCCCATTTGATTTATTCCAAGAGGTTGGCAGAGGGAGAACAGGAAATTTTGGTTATTGTCTTTAATATGGTAAAATGTTTCTATCCTCCGTAACAAGCACAGCTTCTGGGATTCTCTCAATAGCACTATGGAAAATTTGCCATAGTGTCAATCCGAATACAGAATATTTATCACTTCTAATATGGTGAAATGGCCAGAAGACGGCTCCTTACTAAGGATAGGAATATAAGAATAATACATTTAGCTTGCATTTCCTATCTATTATGCTTCTTTCCTGTCTGTCACTCCTCTCCATCATGCTTCAAGAGTCACTCATAATATTCTGTGTCACACTTTAAAAAAAAAGTATAAAGAAACAATAGCAGTCATTTAACACAGGAGTCACAACTTCTGTAACCTCTGACTGCACCCATCACATTAAAAAAAAGAATGCCAGGGCTGTGATTTGAATGTGATTGTGGCCTGTTTGCAATTCCTATCCACAGCATTCTACTCGCCCCAGCTGGCTAGTATACTCCTCCTGAGGACTGGCACAGACAAGCATTGTGTTCAAAGAAAGGTTAATCAGGTTTTAGACCCACGATGCAGCCTCAGCACTGAAACAACACCACCACCATCCCCCCATATAAAATGGCTGCTGAATGCTTGATCCATTCAGCCATATTCCTTCCTATTCCTTAAAGGAGAGACTTAATGGCGGATGCATTATTACTAATGCAGCAATTTCATTGCTTATTTCAAGGTGTCATTGAGTTTCAATATTACAGCTAGACACACCTTCTGAAAGCAGCAATACATCTGTTATCTGTGTGAGCTGAGGTAATTATAAATGTTTAAATATAACCTATATATTTCACTGGTTTCACTAACTGGTTCTGGAGGAGGAAGGGCAAGATCAGCGGTGACGTGCAATAGAGGCTGGCCTAAGTATCCAAGACCATTTCAACCTGACAAGTTTAATCTATATGAGGCTGCTAGTTGTAGAGGTTAGGTGCAAATTTCTAACCTCCTCCTGCTGAATTTATTATCAGTGGACTTCCTGGGAAGATAGTTTGAATGACATGTTCATCTCCCATACCATGGCCCTGATAAAGTGGCGGCAGCAGTCTGCATTTGACTTCAGCATGAGCCTATGCTGCAAAAAGTTAACCTGTTAAATTTTCATTAGATCTAGAGCAGGACGGACCAGAAGAATGTTTGGGGATGGCTCCACTGATAAACCAGGTAATTACAGGCCAGTGAGTCTAACATCAGTGGTAGGGAAACTACTGGAAAAAATTCTGAGGGACAGGATTAATATCCACTTGGAGAGGCAGGGATTAATCAAGAATAGTCAGCATGGCTTTGTCAGGGGGAGATCGTGTCTAACAAATTTGATTGAATTTTTTGAGGAGGTGAATAGGTGCGTAGATGAGGGTTAAGCAGTTGATGTAGTCTACATGGACTTAAGTAAGGCTTTTGATAAGGTCCCACATGGGAGATTGGTCAAGAAGGTAAGAGCCCGTGGGATCCAGGGAAATTTGGCAAATTGGATCCAAAATTAGCTTAATGACAAGAGGCAGAGGGTGATGGCCGAGGGTTGTTTTTGCGATTGGAAGCCTGTGACCAGTGGTGTACCGCAGGGATCGGTGCTGGGACCCTTGCTGTTTGTAGTGTACATTAATGATTTTGACGTGAATATAGGAGGTATGATCAGTAAGTTCGCAGATGACACAAAAATTGGTGGTGTCGTAAATAGTGAGGAGGAAAGCCTTGGATTACAGGACAATATAGATGGGCTAAGATGGGCAGAGCAGTGGCAAATGGAATTTAATCCTGAGAAGTGTGAGGTGATGCATTTTGGGAGGACTAACAAGGCAAGGGAATATACAATGGATGGTAGGACCCGAGGGAGTACAGAGGGACCTTGGTGTACTTGTCCATAGATCACTGAAGGCAGCAACACAGGTAGATAGGGTGGTTAGGAAGGCATATGGGATACTTGCCTTTATTAGCCAAGGCATAGAATATAAGAGCAGGGAGGTTATGATGGAGCTGTATAAAACACTAGTTAGGCCACAGCTGGAGTACTGTGTACAGTTCTGGTCACCACACTATAGGAAGGATGTGATTGCACTGGAGACGGTGCAGAGGAGATTCACCAGGATGTTTCCTGGGCTGTAGCATTTCAGCTATGAAGAGAGACTGGATAGGCTAGGGTTGTTTTGCTTAGAGCAGAGAAGGCTGAGGGGGGAACCTGATTGAGGTATACAAAATTGTGAAGGGCATAGTTTGGAAGAAACTTTTTCCCTTAGTGGAGGTGTCAATAACGAGAGGGCATAGATTTAAGGTAAGGGGCAGGAGGTTTAGAGGGGATTTGAGGAAAATTGTTTTCACCCAGAGGGTGGTTGGAATCTGGAACGCACTGCCTGAAGGGGTGGTAGAGGCAGGAACCCTCACAACATTTAAGAAGTATTTAGATGAGCACTTGAAACACCATAGCATACAAGGCAACAGGCCAAGTGCTGGAAAATGGGATTAGAATAGATAGGCTTGATGGCCGGTGTGGACACGGTGGACCAAAGGGCCTAAATCTGTGCTGCATAACTCTATGACTCTATGACCTTATTCAAGAAGGTTAGCAGGGATAAACCAGGTAATTATAGGTCTGTGAGTCTAATGTCAGTGGTAGGGAAATTATTGGAAAAAGTTCTGAGAGACAGGATTAATCTCCACTTGGAGAGGCAGGGATTAATCAAGGATAGTCAGCATGGCTTTGTCCGGGGGAAATCATGTCTAACAAATTTGATTGAATTTTTTGAAGAGGTGACTAGATGTGTCGATGAGGGTAAAGCAGTTGATGTAGTCTACATGGACTTCAGTAAGGCTTTTGATAAGGTCCTGCATGGGAGATTGGTTAAGAAAATAAGAGCCCATGGGATCCAGGGTAATTTGGCAAATTGGATTCAAAATTGGCTTAGTGGAAGGAGACAGAGGGTGATAGTCGAGGATTGTTTTTGCAAATGGAGGCCTGTGCCCAGTGGGGTACCGCAGGGATCGGTGCTGCGACCCTTTCTGTTTGTAGTGTACATTAATGTTTTAGATGTGAATATAGGAGGTATGATCAGTAAGTTCGCAGATGACACAAAATTGGTGGTGTCATAAATAGTGAGGAGGAAGACCTTAGATTACAGGACGATATAGATGGGCTGGTAAGATGGATGGAGCAGTGGGAAATGGAGTTTAGTCCTGAGAAGTGTGAGGTGATGCACTTTAGGAGGACTAACAAGGAAAGGGAATATACAATGGATGGTAGGACCCTAGGGAGTGCAGAGGGTCAGAGGGACCTTGGGGTGCTTGTCCATAGATCACTGAAGGCAGCAGCACAGGTAGATAAGGTGGTTAGGAAGGCATATGGGATACTTGCCTTTATTAGCCAAGGCATAGAATATAAGAGCAGGGAGGTTATGATGGAGCAGTATAAAATGCTAGTTAGGCCACAGCTGGAGTACTGTGTACAGTTCTGGTCACCACACTATAGGAAGGATGTGATTGCAATGGAGAGAGTGCAGAGGAGATTCGCCAGGATGTTGCCTGGGTTGGAGCATTTTAGTTATGAAGACAGACTGGATAGGCTGGGGTTGGTTTCCTTGGAGTGGAGAAGGCTGAGGGGGGACCTGATTGAGGTATACAAAATTATGAAGGGCATTGATAGGATAGATAGGAAGAAACTTGTTCCCTTAGCGGAGAGATCAATAACTAGAGGGCATAGGTTTAAGCTAAGGGGCAGGAGGTTTAGAGGGGAGTTGAGGAAAATGTTTTCACCCAGAGGGTGGTTGGAATCTGGAACACACTGCCTGAAGGGGTGGTGGATGCAGGAACACTCATGACATTTAAGAAGTATTTAGATGAGTACTTGAAACACCATAACATACAAGACTACAGGCCAACTGCGGGGAAATGGGATTAGTTTTGGACAGGTGCTTGATGGTCAGCGCAGGCATGTTGGGGCGAAGGGCCTGTTTCTGCTCTGTAAAACTCTATGACTGTATGATATTGCCTCTGTGACGGTATGCCTCCTCCCCCCTTCCTGGACTCTGAGGCCCGATGTTGCATCCCAAGCTCAGAGAGACTCTCGTATGGAGGCCAGAGAGCCCACTTGCTATACACTAATGACTGTGAGGTTAGAACTTCAACTTAGGTCAGGGGAGTATGCTCATGCTGGGAGGAAGTCACAGATGTAAAATTTAGGACCTGTGCTTTTTTATTGACTATACAGCTGGTTTCAACCTGTTCTGTATGAGTATGCATTTAAGCAAAGCATCAAAGTTAGCTGTGTAGCAGGAAGTAATAATTTTGGTAAATTCTTAAAGCAGCATCACCAGATTGTTGGAAATGACAATTATTACCATATTCAATTTTAATGGTTGTATTCATCATACTACAATTTGGAGATTTTCATGTTCAACCATTAAGCAATAAGCTGCCTTTCAGAAAATGTTAAGTTGGTTTTGCAAAAAAACAATTTCACACTATGGCTGGGAAGTTCCTCAAAGTTGCTCCCACTACTATTACTTTTCCAGAAGTGCTCCAGAATCCCCATTTATTCATGTAAACAGGGTTTCTGCCACACTTCCTGCAAGGTAATGATGGCTGAGTGGGTGCAGCTTGAGCAATTCGCTGGCCTATCATTTTACTGCTACATTGGCTGCCTCATAAAGAAGGGGCAATATGGTGCATACAATATGCCTCAGCTAGCTCTGAGAGTAAACTGACAGCAGCTTATTTTAAATTAATTATTCTGAGTTTAAGCAACAAGGAATCTAGTTTAAATAGCAATATTTTAAAGCTTATTGATTCTAGCAGCCTTAGCTCCGATTGAATAATAATGAACCCTCTGACCAAACCCAATCTCAATGATCATTAGTAACAGTATGAAGAGTAGCTAAACATTGCATGACTCATTTCCAGGAGGATTGTTTTGCCAAAGCAAAAAAGACTGTCATTTAAGTGTTAATTTATTATAATCCTACGCACAGCACCTGCCACCTACTGGAGCAATGAGATTGAAGGTGTGCATTTGGGGCAGAGGGAATCTGGTAGAAGCTCCTCTGTGAATATGTAGTTAATAACATTTACAGCTTTAGCATTAACTGCTTTGGCAACAATTGTATCAGCTATAGCAGGAAAATTGTGTTACCATGTTCCTCTACTGAATAAAATCTTAGCAGCAAGAAATAAATATCTGAAGGTAGTGTCTACAGACATGCTTGTCAGTAGAAAATACATTTCAGTAAAGTAAGTCCCAAAAGGTAAAAAAAAGATAAGCCACTGAAATATGTACCATCTAGCAGTTCAAAGAGCTCTTTCAGGCTAAGATTTTTCATGGAGTCAGTAACAACATAGCTCCTGGGGTGCTCAGAGGAGTACTGGAGTACCAGACCAGGAGTACTGTACTTACCTTAGAGGAAGCACAATGAAGGTTCCTTAAACTGATTCCTGCGCTGAGGGGATTGTTCTATGAGGAGAGATTGAGTAAACTAGGCCTATATTTGTAAAGATTAGAAGAGTTGAGAGGTGATCGCACTGAAACATAAAATTCTTAGGGTAGATGCTAGCAGGAAATTTCCCCTTGTGATTGATCATTCAGGACTGAGATGAGGAGAAATTTCTTCACTCAAAGGGTTGTGAATCTTTCTCTACCCCAGAGAGCTGTGGATGCTCGTTTGAGTATATTCAAGATAGAGATTTTGGATACTAAGGGAATCAACAGGTAGGAGGATAGGGCAAGAAAGTGACTTTGAGCTGGAAGATTAGCCATGATCTTATTGAATGGCGGAGAAGGCTTGAAGGGATGAATGGCCTACTCCTGCTCCTATTTCTTATGTTCTTATGTGGGAAATTGCTGCTGTCCAGGTTCATATATTTTAACTGTCATTTTAGTAGGAAGTAGTAAATCCCTACTAGATGGAATCAAAGTTAGAGCGAATAACTACAGATCACCATATACTCTTGTCACCTTATTCAGAAGTTTAAATGCAATATTGCACTATTAACTGCTGAACAAGTCTTGGAATATGTATTAAAGTATGACAGGGCTCTGGTTTGTTTATTAACACCAGAGCACAAATTTCCAGGTATTTTGTGCCCTTGTTAACTGCTTAGGTTAATTTCATGAGACATCTATTCTTATCAGAATTGTCTTCAGTTGCACCTGTAGCTATACCACTTAATTGCATAAAAATAGTTTTGCATTTATGTAGCAATATGTAAAGGCAGACACAGTGAAGCACAAATATATACCGAGGGACCAGACAAATCCTTAATTCACTCCTTTAACCCATCACCAAAAAACCTTCTTAAACAGATTTAGAGATAAATGATGCCTGACATGGCTCACTGATCTCTTACATTTAACCCAGTTTGAATCAAAATTACTAACCCTTGATTGTGATACCCCCAAGCTGCTGAATGAGTGAATTAACTCTTTCTTGTCAAATCACCAAGGAAGAAGTCAGACCATAAGTCAAGCACTGCACAATAATTATTGGTAACAAATCACAACTTAGGGTATTTGAATGTTTAATAGACTCAGTTGAGAAGCAAATCTCTAATAAACAGTTACTGAAACCAAGTAGCAAAGGGTACAGAGACAATTCAGTGTATCACTGTAAGTCAGTACTAATGGATGCTGTGCATTAACTGTAGCAGTGACCAGAGTCTGAGGTTATAAATTGGTGAGATCACTTTAATAGTAATTCCTTAGATAGCTGATAACAACGTCTTTGAATTACCAGTCTATCTAATAACTCAAGACTACATGTTATTAACAACGTAAAGAGCTTACATGGCTGAATCCTCATGAGCGGCATGGCTAAGTCAATTTATTTTCTTCCCTGGGATGGACATGTTAGCTTCTGGAATGTTGAGTTGATGAACCTATTTGCAGTGAGTTTATCTGTTTTAGTTGGATCTTTGGTTCGGGTTGAACTCACTTTATGCACAAGTGACGATATCTGAGCTGGCTACACTCTCACCTTTTTCTGATATGGATTTCTTATAAAGTTAACAGATACTTTCCTTTGCCTGCAACTGACTGTAGAGCCTCACAAGCTGGCTCAGTATTTTACTCCGTATCATGTAAAGGCACCTTTCTCCATCTGCAGGAACAGATCAAAGAATACTCAAGTGAACCAACAGAGAGGCAGATACTTCTGCAAAGACAAAGAGGCTGACAGCTTGCTCTCTATGGAAAAAGATTACAACAGACTGTCTGCAATTGCTACAACTACAGATCAACCTGAAGGGTGCAGAACCTTCTATTTTTATATCTTCATTAGGGAAGCCACTCCAAATTCACTTAAGCAATCAGGATGACACCAGTACCAGGAGATGTCTTGCCCCCCTACCCTCACCCCCTCAACCCTACTTCTGCCAGTCAAACTGATAAATGTGGATTCCTCTGGTTGTCTTTGAATCACTGGGGCATGGCTTTTCTCCCAGCAAGACAGACCTTGTGTTTACAATTTTTACAACCCCTTCCCCCTGCCACCCCCCCCCTCCCCCCTACACCTCACCTTATCGATCTTGAATTTCTCAAGCTTTTTTATACAGAAGTGAAGACATGATATCTTTATGTCCCATTAAATGTGAACTTGGTGGTTTGTATTAGTGATAATGGCATCTCATAGTAATGGGTTCCTGTAGTATAAACACGGTCCTTTCTGGGATCATTACCTAGGATTTTTTATGACTTTATTCCTTTATGGCCTTTAGCTTATAAGATTTTTATGGCAAAATGATCTAGGAAACACCAAAAGCTTGTATTATAGTTAGCTTTAGTTGTGTTAGCTAAAAGCTTTTTCTCAGCATTTAATTGAGTAGCTGAACTCCATTTTGTGTGGTCAGCTTTCAAGTTAAATTTCCATTCTAAGCACAATTTAGGTAATTTCTTCCATGAACCTCAAAAGACATCTTTTGGGTAATTTATGGGACACTATTTCTACACAATTGTCTAACCCTTTGCATCACACAGACCCAAGGGACTGGATTTTACAGCGGGCAGACAGGAGCTGGCCACCGACATAAAGGTTGGTGGTGAATCCGCTTCTGTCCGGCCTGGGGATCTGACCCGCATTTTACAGGTCCCTGGGCTTTAATTGTTCCGAGGTGGGACTTCTACCCACTTGAGGGAGGAAGTCCCGCCTCATTGAGCTGCCGGCCAATCATCGGGCCAGCAGCTCTTAGTCCCAGCAGCACCACCGGGAGCGGTGGCCACTGCTGGGTCTGCAGCCCAGCCGAGGCCATGGAGCCAGGACCACAGGTAAGTTTGATTTGCCTCGCCGGTGTGATCACTTGCATCCCAGCGAGGCAAGGGTGCTTGTGTGGGGGGGAAGCCGGGGTGTCTTGGGTCTTGGGACTGATTGGGGAAGTGGGGGCAGCCCCCAATCGGGCACCTTATGCCCGTTTGTCTGGGTCCACCCCCCCAGGTTTCACTGGGCGGCCTTTCATGTCACCCAGACGCCTGCTTGCCATGGGTAAAATCCGTGTGGAGGTGGGCGAAGGCCCTTAAGTGGCCGTTAGGTGGCCACTTAGGGCCTTGTTTGGCCTGGGGCGGGCGGCCCGTTTCTCGCCCACCCCAGTCCACGTAAAGTGGGGCGGAGGCGGGAGCGGGTTGGAAAGACCTCCCGGAGCCTCCCGCTCAATTTTACGCCACCCCCCTGCCACCATCCGGCTCACTGGGCTCAATTTTACGCCACCCCCCGCCACCATCCACCTCACTGGGGTGGCGTAAAATTCCGGCCAAGGTTCTGTTGGCCAGCTGGGAGATTTTAAAAAACTAATAGCCTAGTGAGCAGTATTACATTTTCAGTTATCTAATTTAATCCCTGGTGATGATACCTGATTGTAGCTTGTCTACTTTTGAGCAGGTTGATATGTGGGAGATTATAATCCTAGCCCCTTTTTGGGGCTATCTTGGATCAGGCAAGGGTGCAGAATGTACTCTGGTGGGGGCCTTCAATGTCCATCACCAAGAGTGGCTTGGTAGGACCACTACTGACCGAGCTGGCCAAGTCCTAAAGGACATATCTGCTAGACTGGATCTGCGACAGGTGGTGAGGGAACCAACAAGAGGGAAAAACATACTTGACCTCGTCCTCACCAATCTGCCTGTCACAGATGCATCTGTCCATGACAGTATTGGTAGGAGTGACCACTGCACAGTCCTTGTGGAGACGAAGTCTTGAGCATACCCTCCATCGTGTTGTGTGGCACTATCACCGTGCGAAATGGGATAGATTTGGAACGGATCTAGCAACTCAAAACTGGGCATCCATGAGGCGCTGTGAGCCATCAACAGCAGCAGAATTGTACTCAACCACAATTTGTAACCTCATGGCCCGGCAAATCCGGGCCATTACCATCAACCTGGGGGGATTACTCCTGGTTCAATGAAGAGTGCAGGAGGGCAAGCCAGGAGCAGCACCAGGCATACCTCAAAATGAGGTTTCAATCTGGTGAAGTTACAACCCAGGACTACTTGCCTGCCAAACAGTGTAAGCAGCATGTGATAGATAGAGCTAAGCAATCCCACAACCAACGGATCAGATCTAAGCTCTGCAGTCCTGCCACATTCAGTTGTGAATGATGGTGGACAATTAAGTACTAACTGGAGGAGGTGACTCCTCAAATATCCCCATCCTTAAAGATGGGGGAGACCAGCACATCAATAAAAAAGATAAGGCTGAAGCATTTGCAACAATCTTCAGCCAGAACTGCCAAATGGATGATCCATCTTGGCCTCCTCCCGAAGTCCCCAGAATTACAGATGCCAATCTTCAGCCAATTCGATTCACTTTACATAATATTAAGGAACAACTGAAGGCACTGGATACTGCAAAGGCTACAGGCCCTGACAACATTCCAGCAATAGTACTGCAGACTTGTGCTCCAGAACTTGCCGCATCCCTAGCCAAGATGTTCCAGTACAGCTACAACACTGGCATCTATCCGGCAGTGTGGAAAATTCCCAGGTATGTCCAGTACACAAAAAGTAGGACAAATCTAACCCAGCCAATTACCACCCCATCAGTCTACTCTCGATCATCAGTTAAAAGTGATGGAAGGTGTCATCCAAAGCACTATCAAGCAGCACTTGCTTAGCAATCACCTGCACATTGGTGTTCAGTTTGGGTTCCGTCAGGGCCACTCAGCTCCTGACCTCATTACAATCTTAGTTCCAACATGGACAAAGAGCTGAACACAAGAGGTGAGGTGAGAGTGACATCAAGGCAGCATTTGACTGAGTATAGCATCAAGGAGCCCTAGCAAAACTGGAGTCAGTGGGAATCAGGGGGAAAACTCTCCACTGGTTGGAGTTTCCGAGCACAATGGAAGATGATTGTGGTTGTTGGAGGCCTGTCCACCATCTACAAGGCACAAATAAGGAGTGTGATGGAATACTCTCCACTTGCCTGGATGAGTGCAGCTCCAACAACACTCAAGAAGCTCGACACCATCCAGGACAAAGCAACCCGCTTGATTGGCACCCCATCCACAAACATTCACTCCTTCCACCACTGATGTACAGTGGCAGCTGTGTGTACCATCTACAAGATGCACCTCAGCAATGCACCAAGGCTCCTTAGACAGCACCTTCCAAACCCATGCTCCACCACCTAGAAGGACAAGGGCAGCAGATGCATGGGAACATCACCACCTGCAAGTTCCCCTCCAGACCACACACCATCCTGACATGGAACTATATCGCCATTCCTTCATTGTCGCTGGGTCAAAATCCTGAAACTCCCTTCCTAACAGCACTGTGGGTTTACCTACCCCACATCGACTGCAGTGTTTCAAGAAGGCATCTCACCACCACCTTCTCAAAGGCAATTAGGGACGGCCAATAAATGCTGTCCTAGGCAGCAACGCTCACATCCCATGAACGAATAAAAAAAAAGTCAATTGCAATGTAAATAGTTCTAGGAAAAGAAGAAAATATAATCTTGTTTCGAGTAGAGAATCCGATTTTTATGTCTAAGTATTGTTACAGTTAAATATTTAAGTAAAATATCAATTAATTCTTAAAGTAACATTTATCTTAAATCCCCGAGTAGAAGGCTACAGAGTTTAGCGAGATACCTCTGTCCCAATTAAAGAGACAACTATTATCACCTCACCCCAATAGCAGCTATACCTTTACCATGGGAGACATTGGAGCATGTCAAATGATTCTAAAAATCCAATGTGTGCTTCCAATATTTATACTGTGTTTCAAGTTGCATAACTAATTTCTTATGTATGGGGTGCCACCCTACTGCAAGTAAGTTTGTCCCTCTTTACTTCCCAGATAAGGCTGTATTACTGTTAATTTATAGTTAAGAGTCACCTTCTTTGATTCCTAAAAAAGGCTAGGCTAGCAACAAGCTGTGAGTCTCTAGGGATGGTCAATTTTTGATTCGTCATCTAATTGTGTTTCAAGGTTATAATTCAGTTTTTTGGGTTTGGTCAGTTTTATCAAAAATTCAATTGACTGCGGTTTAGGGCCGTCGATATGAAAGAATCTTATCAACTATTACACTGTGGTAGCTTTCATGACCGTTTGTAAAACTGTTATCAATGTTTTACCGTGTGGTGGGGTTTGTGGCGTTAGGGAGTGAATCCTCCTTATCAGAAGCTGCCTCTATATTCTAAGATGAGGCAAGCCCTTCAACACAGTGGCATATCCATGAACTTCTTTAAGATGAACCCTTTAAAAAATATTTAATCCCTAATTCGTAGTGTCATGCAGGCCCCCACCGGCCAAGAATGAGGCATATTAATTTTGTCATATGAACATTGATTTTAAACTTGCTGGGAAGAAGAGAAGGCCTGTTACAGTGGCTGCCAGATATTTAGCTGAAAAAACATTTGCATACTAACAGACAGTGCTTGTGGAGACAAAAGGACCATTCCCTGACACATTCAACCCACAATGGATTTTGATCACCAGACATTGAAGATGTAAGGAAGAGCATTCCAGAGAATGTTTTCAAGAAGGAGTTAGATATAGCTCTTGGGTCTAAAGGGATCAAAATGTATGGGGCGAAAGCGGGAACAGGTTGCTGAGTTGGATGATCAGCCATGATCATAATGAATGACGGAGCAGGCACGAAGGGCCAAATGGCCTCCTCATGCTCCTATTTTCTATGTTTCTATGACTGTTAAGGTGATACAATCCACAAAAGCCAGGACTGGTTAAACCAGCTGGTCACATGACTAGCTGGCTGATCCAGAGTTTTTTGAACTAGCCACAGGGTTTTTGAACTCAGAGCAAGCCTGTTTGCTCCTGGAGTGAGAAGACCTCTCCTATCTCTTTCTCACAAGTCTCTGGACCCACTGAGGACACTTGAACTTCAAGAGAGAAAAGTATCCTACATCAAACAAGATTGAAGAAGGATACTGGGCCCCAACGAAAAGCAAGACATACCTACAATTAAGGACTTTACAGCGAGCTCGAAGAACAATAACCAAAACCATCTTCAGATATTGCCTCAAACGTTTCCACTTTATTTCTTCTGCTCTTTTCTGTCTCTATATGCATATGTGTATCGCGTATGCATGCTAGCGTGGGTGCGTCACATATCCGTAGATGTTAACTGAATTAGAGTTTAAGTTTAATAAAGTTCAACCTTTTTTCTTTAAACCTAAGAAAACCTGTTTGGCTAGTTTCTTTGCCTTATAGTTGGAAGTTAGTGAACAAGGATTCACTAAGGGGGAGCTAAAAGAAAACAGTGTGATTAAAATTAAATGCTGTTATGGCAAGACCAGGTGAAGGCTGAGAGAGAACCCTAGACCCCTTTCTCACCTGGTTGTAACAATAGCAAAATAATTATTTTGAGCTTATAAACCCTCATTATGGCCAATGCCTTCACAGATATTTTGCAGAACCTCATGGTTGCATTCATTTTCTTCAAACAGTGAGTAAGTAAGAATGCCTCTGTGTTCCTTGGTGATCTTAGTGACCCAGCTGGTACGTGTCTAACCTTTGCTGTCGGTATTATCATCTTCATGTTTCATAAAATAAGGTTAATTTCAGAAAGGAAGAATGTGCAGGGTTATGGGGAAAAGGCAGGGGAATGGGACTGAGGGAATTGCTCTTTCAGAGAGCCAGCGTGGACATGATTGGCTGAATGGCTTCCTTCTGCGCTGTAATAATTTAGTGATTAAGTGAAATAGCTGTATTCCATATCGCACTTTCAGAAATTATGTTCAAATTTGAATTCTTGATTTAATGATTGTCTAGGAGCTCACTCACTCCTGTTTTACGTATAACCAGAAAAAAAGTTGTCACATATTACCCAGCATCATATAATTATTAATGTTCCTTCTATATGATGCTGTACAGATTATAAATAATAAAAAACAAAAGCATTGAGGAAAATTGGAAATCATTGCTCTTCATCAGAGTCAAGGAATATGTCACCTAGGTGACCTGCAACTTCAATCTGCGCAAAGGAGAAAAACATAGTAGCACAGCTCTAGTTAATGATCTGATTAAACTGCTGGCTATTGCCCTACAGTCAGAAACTAGAATTAACCTAGTAAAAATGAGTTGAGAGGGAGGTGAACCTGCTTGACCAATGCCCTTGATTTTTTTTGGAGAAATAATATTCTGAGTAGACAGCAGCAACAATTTAATTTTATATTGCTTCTGATATACAAGGAAGTATTTCATAACAAGGAGAAAAAAGATATAGAGGTTATAAAGCATGGGGAAAAAAGGAGAGGAATAGAAAGGCTACTATGGGGACTGAAGAGACAAAAGGGAGGATTTTGAGGGGGGCTTTGAACCCAGAGAGGGAGGTTAAGAGGGCGGAGTAGTACAGTAGTACAGAGAGCAGTACAGTAGTGGCTGATTGTGTGACCACTAGTGGTGGGACAAAGCAAGCACAAATTAAGAAAAAGCCCAGTGTTAGAGGAGCAGAAGGTGCACACAGGGAGAGGTGATTACCATGGCAGGATGGGCTGAATAAGAACATAAGAAGATAAGAAATAGGAGCAGGCGTAGACCATATGGCCCCTCAATACAATCATGCTAATCTTTTGCCTTAACTCCACTTTCCTACCTGCTCCCCATATCCCTTGATTCCCTGAGAGACCAAAAGTTTGTCTATCTCAGCCTTAAATATACTCAACGATGGGGTAGAGAATTCCAAAGATTTACAACTCCCTGAGTAAATAAATTTCTCCACATCACAACCATAAATGATCAACCCCTTATCCTAAGACTGTAGTTAGAAATTAGCAATGTGCCTAATTTATAATATATATGTAGAAATATAATCAGCTTGAAATAGGTAAAGAGATAGATTAATGCTGTAAGGCTCGTTTTACTGGAAACTGCTCAAGGTTTTGTTTTTCTAGAAACAAATCACTGGAATGATTATTCTTAGATGATGACAGCTGTACCTAGCCCGGAAAGGGGCCATGGTCATGTAAGCATATGATTCATTTATCCATACACATGTATCAATCAAGTGTATTTTGAAATCTTGCTGCCATATGTTATCACCATATTTTTATACATTATGTACCCTTGTACTTTTTGTCATGGTTGAAAACATTATTCATCCCTAACAATTTCATTTATAAGACAATATAAGAAGTCTAGACCCTTTTCTGGAAACCATATGGCTCATCCACAGTTAGGATTCTTGGAAACCATGTGGTCTCCTTGAGTTTCAGTGATAAGGCAAGATTCCTAGAAACCACATGACCCTAATTCCTATAAAACGTGAGGTCCCTTATCTCTAAAGAACAAAGGGACAGTGTAGTGGATGGTACTGCCCGAGGTGTCTGTCACTTTAAGAAACCAATAAGAAAGAGATCACTGTACCTGAGACCAATGAAAAGAACTGGGGAGGGTCATTTGGTTAGGGGTGTAAACCTCCAAGAAAGGGTTAAAAATCTGTGTGTGGTAGCCTTTGGCACACAGATTTACTGGAGAAGAAAAGAGAAAGAAAAAAGAAGAAAAGGCCAGAACTAGTGTGGCTTTATGTTGAAGCGCTGTGAGAAGTAAAGACTGTGCGCAATTTATAAACTATCACTTAGCTGTTAAGTATAATTTTGTTACTTAATAAATCTTATAATTTGTTACATTGAAACTATTGTTTGCAATTGTTTTGTCTTGTTCCAAAAACCCAAATAAAGTTTAGAACCACCCAGAACCTTTACCGTTATATGAGGCCGAGTGGGAGTGCAACTGGTAGATACTTAAAACAAGAAACCATACTAGAAAACTCTTTTGGGATTTTCATTCAACCTTGCTTAATTAGGTCTCTGCTGGAATGTAAGTTAATTAGTGGAAGTAGAATAGAACTTATTTTAGAGAATCACTCCATGGTTCAACAGTTTGATAAGAAATAAGAACAGCTGAACTGAAAGGCTGTTATGAACAGCTTGTTAACAGACTTTATGAACAGCTTTAGACATAAATAAATGGTAAGAAGACAAATAAGGATAATGAAAATTTTGGGAGATTGTTTGACACTGGAGATGGAATATTTCTGTGGAGGATGGAACTAATAAAAGAGAACAGCTTGAGATGCGATAAGGAAAGGATGGGGTAAAAGTGATTGATCAAGAACAGAAGCTACATGCAAAGACTCAAGAAGCTGATGGCAGGTGAATGACATTAAAGGTGGTGTTTTCAACCCGTAGGTTAGACAGACAATTTGATGTTTTATAGGGTACTTCAAAATAAGGTATATCCTTATAAGGCAAAAAGACCTTGTCAATAATCCATCCAGGTGTCCAACAGTAAAAAAAGATATAAAGTAAGAGAATTTGGGTGACCTCAGTGTAGTTAGGCGATGGAGAAGGTCTCTCAAGGAACACTCTGGTCCAACCCGCCTGAGTGGTTTGAGAAGTTGAAAAGACTTGGGCACCGAGAAGAGAAGTGAAAGAAGAAGAAAGAAAGAGCTGTTCGCGCATGCCAGCCAAACTGGACCAGTACTCGCTACTTGTCATGGTTGTATGTTTTTACTGTATAACTAATGTGATTAACTCTGATTAAACTCAACATACCCACCATACTGGTTTCAGTTGAACCTCATTGAAAGATTAGAATCACTACACTATGCCCCTGTGATTTGAAAATAAGGATGATAATTTTGAATTCAACATGTGGGAGCATGGAAAACCAGTGGAACTTGGAGAGGATGGGAGAGTGGGATATAGTGCAGGTGAAGATACAGGCAGTAGCATTTTGGATGAATCAAAACTTGTTGTAGAAATCAGGGTGTTGGAAATTCAAGCCTAAAAGTGATGAAGATATGGTCTTGGGCTTTAGCAGCAAAAGGGCCCAGGTAAGGGTAGAGGTGGGCATTATGTGAAGGCGGGAGAAGGTTGTTTAGATAAAAAGAGCGGACGTGGGGGAGAAAATGGAATTGATGTCAGCAGGATGCCAAAGTTACATATTTTCTTATGGTTTCTAATAACAGTGGGAAAGGTTGATGGGATCAAGGTCAAAGACAAGTATTGCTGCTAGGAATCAAAGAGGATGGACACTATCTTATCAACATTCAGCTGGGGGAAGGTTTGGCTGATCCAGGTCTTGAGCTCAGATGGTAATTTGTAAGTGCGACAACAATCTTTTGTCAATAAAAGAAGCATCTAAGTCCTGATCTACCATTCATCTTCACCATCTAAAAGTTGGAGGGCAGCAGGTGCATGAGAACATCATCACCTCCAAGTTCCTCTCCAAGTAAAACACCATGCTGATTTGGACATATATCTCCATTCCTTCTTCATCATTTGATGAAAATCCTGAAACTCCTATCCAACAGGTTCTTCACCACACAGAGTGCAGAGATTTTAAAAAATTCATTCTTGGGATATGAACACTGTTGGCAAGGCCAGCATTTGTTGCCCATCCCTAATTTCTCTTGAGAACGTGGTGGTGAACTGCTGCAGTCCATCTGGTTTAGGTACACCCACAGTGCTTTTAGCAACGGATTTTTGACTGAGCAACAGTGAAGGAATAGCGATCTAGTTCCAAGTCAGGATGGTACGTGACTTAATTGTCCACCACCATTCATGACTGGATGTAGCAGGACTGCAGATCTTTGATCTAATCCATTGGTTGTTGGATCGCTTAACTTTCTCTATTGCATGCTGCTTCTCCTTAGCATGCATGTAGTCCTGTACTGTAGCTTCACCAGGTAGCCACCTCATTTTATAGGTATGCCTGGTGCTGCTCTTGACATGCTTTCATGTATTCCTCATTGAACCCCTGGTTTGTTGGTAATGGTAGAGTGAGGAATATCCTGGACTATGTGTTTACAGGTTCTGCTGCTTCTGATGTCCCACAGTGCCTCTTGGATGTCCAGTTTTGAGCTGGTTCAAGAAGAAAGCCAACCACCACCTTCTCTGGGCAATGAGGAATAGTCACTAAATGCTGACCTTTCCAGCAACATCCAAGCAACATACAATATATTACATAATATAGTTGCTAGCTGGTGCCAATGTACACAAACAAAAAAATCTTCTTACTTCAGCAATATAAGTATGGTTCTGATCTCACAGCACCAAAGTCAAGAGCTGTGACTTATTTTTTCACGGGGACATTTTACAGGACTTTGAGTTCACTGCAGTGTAATTCCAGCCTGGAGCGAGCCTTATTTTATTGATTGGAAGCAGGTCAGCAGACCTCCTTTTAAAACTTTGAATGAAATGTTTTTAATGTTAGGAGAATGCCCCTTTCTTCTTACGTTAAAAATTCGTTGACAGGGTAGGTGGATTTGTAAAGCTATAATTTTACTGTACTTGGGACTCAGTCACACACAGGTGGGAGTGCATTATCACATTGCAGCTAGTAGATATAGGTCCTAGGTTGTAGCCGTCATTTAAAATATGTGCCGTTGTCATACTTTGAGGTTAAAATTAAAATGCCTGCCAATATGCCATGTTAAACAAATGATGCTACTTGGATCTAATTAGAATACATGAAACAATTTTGTTGACGATAATTCAAAAACTTTACATACTATTTTTATGAAACTGAATAAGTTTAAAGAATTCCATTAAGATGCTAGATCTGTCCTTTCTTATTTTGGTCCAAAACAGCAGAAATCCTCTACAGAAGGCCAAAGGGATATATTATTTTGTTTTGTTGTGATACTGTAATGGATTATAGTCAGCAAGTGATGTTACAGAAATACTGGGAACTGTAACATTCTCTGCTGCAGTAATATGGAAGCAGTTACAGTGCCATTCAGTGGCAAAGATCAGGTACTACAACTATGCTTGCAACTTCCAAGGAGGATTTTAAGTTGGTGAAAGTGGAAATAAAAATCACTGCACAAATAGAGTACAAATGAAGCGAAACAATGAAAGGGTAAATGAAATAAAAGATTTCCCTTCCAAGTTAAAGGAAAAAGATTGGTGTCTGTCAGGGAAATAAGTACTTTTCTTAATATTTATCCCTCAATCAACATCAAAACACCCAAAATATCTAGTCATTGCTATTTGTGGGACCTTGCTGTGCAAAATTTGGTTTCTTACATTACAATAGTTACTACACTTCAAAAGTACTTAATTGGCTGTAAAGTGCTTTGGGATGGCCTGAGGTCATGAAAGGTGCTATATAAATGCAAATCTCTATTTTCCTTTTATATTGCTACTGACTAATGACTCACTATGGTAAGTGTGCAGTTTCAGGCAGTGTTTGATTTAATATAGTGAGTGCTGATAGCCAGCCGTACGCTCCTAACCCTGTGGACTGAATTACAGTCATTAAAGTACAGGATATATTTCAGATTTTGGTTGTATACTTAAAGATCTTTTCTAAAAAGTAACATTTGCTCTTGTATTACAACACTGCAAAAATATCCAGTGCTGTTGCAAAGTCTGGATAATGCAACATTTGATGTAGTGTCAGTGCTAATTGATGATGCTAAACCAAAGGTTGGACGTGGCTAAGCCAGTGGGTTTCACTCCTAATGAGCAAAAATGCAGCAATTTACTGAAGTTGTAACAACATATGTTTATATAGCATCTTTAAGGTAGTAAAATATCCCAAGGCGCTTCATAGGAGCATTACAAAACAAAGTATGACACCAAGCCACAAAAGGAGATCCTAGGTCAGATGACCAAAAGCTTGGTCAGAGGTAAGTTTTAAGGAGTGTCTTAAAGGAGGAAAGCTAAGTGGAGACATGGAGAGGCGTAGGGAGGGTATTCCAGAGCTGGGGACAAAGGCAACTGAAGGTACGACCACTACTATAAAAACAAAATACTGCGGATGCTGCAAATCTGAAATAAAAACAAGAAATGCTGGAAATACTCAGCAGGTCTGGCAGCATCTGTGGAGAGAGAAGCAGAGTTAACGTTTCAGGTCAGTGACCCTTCTTCAGAACTGGCAAATATTAGAAATGTAAAAGGTTATAAGCAAGTAAAGTGGGGGTGGGGTACTAAAAGTGGAACAATTAAAGTCCAAGATGCACAAGAGGCCAGAATTAGAGGAGTGCAGGTATCTCAATGGATTGTCGATTGCAGGAGATGAGGGATAGAGAGGGGTGAGGCCATGGAGGGATTTGAAAACAAATATGAGCATTTTTGAAATCAAGAGAAACAGAGTTAAAGTTTCAGGTCTGTGACCTTTTATCAGAACAAGGAAATGTTAGAAATTTAATAAGTTTAGAACAGGTGAAAGGCTAAGTGAAAGTGTATACGGAAGCATAAAATTAAACAATAGTTTATCAATTTAAAAAATGTTCTTGATGCACATCGTGAGAAAATTCCAACACCAGTGAGATGTATTTTAAATTGATTAATTTTGACATTTTAAAAGTGTATGAACTTGTCTCTTCAAGAAATTTCCCCATCGCGGAAGCTACAAGTTCCCAGTATGCACCGCGCTCAAACGCCTGCGCAGTGGGACTCCTCGCTGTGGGGTTAAAGTTCACTGAGGGAGGATTTGGCGCGTAAGTGGCTGGCGGTTGGTTTACGAGCGGCCCGGAGTGCGGGCGAAGGCGTTAACGGACGTAGAGGACGGATAACGGTAAACGTTAGTGAGATGGAGCTAACTAGCTGGTTGTGTCTGCTTTTGCTTATGGAGAGAGGCAGATGATGGGACACCTGGTTCAGGAGTGATGTTTATGATTAAAAGTGTGACAATGATTGCAAATCCGTTGGAACCAAAGGGGCTATGATTATTTTTAAGTGTGAGGTGCTTTTGCATTAAAAATAACATTTAAGCTAAAAAACTTTGTGTAAGTGAGGAAAACAGCAAGTAAAGCCAAGGTAGTGGCTGCTGGGCAGATAAAAAGATAAGAAATGGGGGCAGAAGTCGGCCATTCGGTCCCTCGAGCCTGCACTGCCATTCAATAAAATCATGGCTGATCTGTTTTTGTCTCGAATTCCACATTCCCATCTATCCCTGATAATCTTAGATTCTTGTTAGTCGAGGGAATCAATCTACCTTTGCAGTAAAAATATTTTAATGACCCTGCCTCCACCACCTTCTGAGGCAGAGAATTCCAAAATCACACAACCCTCAGAAAAAAATTCTCCCCTCTGTCCTAAAAGGGTGACCACTAATTCTGGACTCGCCCACAAGAGGTAACATCCCTTCCACATTTGCCCTGTCAAGACCGTTCAGGATCTTAACTACTTCAATCAAGTCTCCTCTCACTTCTAAACTCCAGTGAAAACAAGCCCAGTCTGTCCAACCTTTCCTCATAAGACAACCCACTCATTCCAGGTATCAATCTAGTAAACTTCCTCTGAATCGCCTCCAATGCATTCACATCCTTTCTTAAATAAGGAGCCCAAAACTGCACCCAGTATTTGAGATGTGGTCTCACCAATGCCCTGGATAACTGAAGAATAAAATCCTTTTATTTTCAAGTCCTCACGTAATAAAGGAAAGCATTCCATTAGCCTTCTTTATTACCTGCTGTACCAGCATACTAACTTTTTGTGACTCCTGTACTGGAACACCTAGATGCCATGCACGTCGGAATTCTGCAGTCGTTCCCCGTTTAAGTAATATTCTGCTTTTTTTTATTCTTCCTGCCAAAGTGAACAACTTCACATTTTCCCACGTTATACTCCATCTGCCAGATTTTTGCCCACTCATTCAACCTATCTATATTGGTCTGCAACCTCTTTATGTCGTCTTCACAACATACTTTCCTATCTATCTTTGTGTCATTTGCAAATTTAGCTACCATGCCATCGCTCCCCTCATCTAAGTCATTGAAATAAATTGTAAAAAGTTGAGGCCCCAAAACAGACTCCTGCGGGACTCCACTTGTCACAGCCTGCCAATCAGAAAAGGACCCATTTATGTATACTGTGTTGTCTGTCAGCCAGCCAATCTTAAATCCATGCTAATATGTTACCCTCTACACCATGAGCTCCTACTTTGCGCACTAATCTTTTATGTCACCTTGTCAAATGCCTTCTGGAAATCCAAGTAAAGTACGTCAGCGGGTTGCTCGTTATCCACAGCGCATGTTACTCTTTCAAAGAACTCCAACAAATTGGTTAAACATGATTTCCCTTTCACAAAACCATGCTGTCTATTCCCGATTACCTTGAGTTTTTCTAAGTGCCCAGCTATAGCCTCATTAATGATTATTGCTACTACCTTCCCCATGACAGACGTCAAGCTAACTGGCCTATAGTTACCTGTTTTCTCCCCCCCCCGCACCCCATTCTTGAATATTGGGGTTATATTTGCTACTTTCCAGTCTGATGGAACCTTTCCAGAATCTAGCAAATTTTGAAAAATTATCAATGCATCTATTACCTCATTAGCCACCTCTGTTAGACCCAGAATAAAGCCTATCAGGACCCGGGGACTTGTCAGTCCGCAGCTCCACAAGTTTGGTCGGTATCGCTTCGTTGGTATTGTAATTTCACGAAGTTCCTCCCTTCCCTCCACCTCCTGATTTACAGCTATTACTGGAATGTTTTTAGTATTGTCTATAGTGAAGACAGAAGCAAAATATTTGTTCAATTCATCAGCCATTTCCTTACTATTTACTATTAACTCCCCATTCTCACTCTCCAGAGGACCAACACTCACTTTACTTTTCCCTTTTAATTTTTTTTTAATTTCCAAAATATACTTTATTCATAAAAATCTGTAAAAATGACATTACCAGTTTCAAACAGCACCAAGTCAAAAAATACAAACAGTGCATTGGTGATCAGTTCCCTTCAACACAATCATAAGTTCCATTTCATTTGTCATGTCATTAACACTTTTACATTTTACAGCAAATATAAAAATTTTTCTGATACAGTTCGAGGGGTTTCCCATGAATCCAGCCCCCCCAGTTCAGCTTGGTGGGGGGACCTTACACTGTGGTCTTTCCCCATTGAGCCTTTGCTGCGGCTGCCCCAAGCTTTAGTGCGTCCCTCAGCACGTAGTCCTGGACCTTGGAATGTGCCAGTCTGCAACATTCGGTCGTGGACAACTCTTTGTGCTGGAAGAACAGCAAGTTTCGGGCAGACCAAAGGGCGTCTTTCACCGAATTGATAGTCCTTCAGCAGCAGTTGATGTTTGTCTCGGTGTGCGTCCCTGGGAACGGCCCGTAGAGCACAGACTCTAGAAACTGTTGCTATCTGTTTTTACATTTCTAGCTCACTTCCTCTCATACTCTAGTTTCTTTCTCCTGATTAACCTTTTAGTCATTCTTTGCTGTTCTTGATATTCTGACCAATCATCTGACCTGCCACTCATCTTTGCACAATTATATGCTTTTTCCTTAAGTATGATGCTTTCCTTAACTTTAATTAACCACTGATGGTGGGTCCTCCCCCTTAGAATTTTTCTTTATAGTAGGAATATACTTATTCTGAAATGTCCCCTTAAATGTCTGCTACTGCTTCTCTATTGATCTATCTCCTAGCCTAGTAACCACTACACTGCAGCTAGCTCAGCTTTCATACCCACATAGTTGACCTTATGTAAGTTTAAAATACTAGTCTTAGACCCACTCCTCTCTCTTTCAAACTGGATGTAAACTTCAATCATATTGTGGTCGCTGCTACCTAGAGGTGCCTTTACTCTGAGGTCATTAATTAATCCTGCTATGTTGCACAATACCAAGTCTAATGTAACCTGCTCTCTGGTTGGTTCCAGAACGTGCTGCTCTAAGAAACTATCTCGAAAGCCTTCTATGAACTCCTCATCCAGGCTACTATTGCCAATCTGATTTTTCCAGTTTCTATGTAGGTTAAAATCACCCATGATTATTGCCGTTTCTTTATGACAAGCACCCAATATTTATTCTTGGATACTTTGTCCTACATTGTGGTTACTTGTTAGGGGGCCTGTCGACCACTTCCAATCGTGACTTCTTTTCGTACTGTTCCTCATCTCCACCTCATTCGATTCTACATCCTGATCTCCTGAACCAAGGTCATCTCTAACTATTGCACTAATGCCATCCCTGATTAACAGTGCTACCCCTCCACCTTTACCTAGCCTCCTATTCTTCTTTACAATCAACCTGCTTAATCTTTCCTCAAACGGTAACCCCTTCATCCCAGGAATCAGCTTAGTGAACCTTCTCTGAACTGCTTCCTATGGCTCCTTAAGTAAGGAGACCAAAACTGTATGCAGTACTTTAGATATGGTCTCATCAATGTCCTGTACAATTGTAGCAAGACTTCCCTACTTTTATGCTGCATGCCCCTTGCAATAAACGCCAACGTTCCATTTGCCTTCCCAATTGCGTGCTGTACCTGCATGCTAACATTTTGTGGTTCATGTACGAGGCCGCCTAGATCCATCTGTACCACAGCATTCTGCAGTCTCTCTCAATTTAAATAACATTCTGCTTTTCTATTTTTCCCATCAAAGTGAATTTCACATTTTCCCTCATTGTACTCCATCTGCCAAATGTTCACTATTAACTTATCTATATTTCTTTGCAGACTCTGTGTCCTCCTCACGACTTGATTTCCTACCTATTTTTATATTGTAAGCAGATTTGGCTACAATACACTCTGTCCTTCCATCCAAGTCATTAATATAGATTGTAAATAGTTGAGGCCCCAGCACTGATCCCTGTAGCACCCCACTAGTTACAGTTTGCCAACCTGAAAATAACCCATTTATCCTGACTCTCTGTTTCCTATTAGTTAGCCAGTCCTCTGTCCATGCTAATATATTATCTCCAACACCATGAGCTCTTATCTTGTAACCTTTTAATATGGCACCTTATTGAATGTCTTCTGGAAATCCAAATACACTACATTTAGAGGTTCCCCTTTATCCACCCTACTTGTTACATTTGTTGAATTTGTCAAATGCAATTTTCTTCTCACAAAACCATGTTGGCTCTGCTTGATTGTATTATGATTTTTGAAATGTCCTGCTACTAGTTCCTTAATGATGGATTCCAGCATTTTCCCAATGGCAGATGTTAGGCTAACTGGCCTATAGTTTCCTCCTTTCTGTCTGTCCCCTTTCTTGAATTGCGGTGTTGCATTTGATAATTTGAGTTGATGCCACCGCCTTTTTGTTTTCTGTGTGTTACCTCTTCAATCTTTTAAATCATATACATTCAGCAAAACATTATTTGATATCTTGCATGGATTCAATAAGGTAGTTTCTTATAAAACTTCATTATTTCAGTTTTCACACGGGGAAATCTAGGGTTCTTCCAGGAATTCCCCCCTTGCAGAAATTCTGCTCTTCTCTCTGGGATTTCCATTTGTCTCTTCTATCTTGTTCACCTTCGTTGCTTATTATTTCCCTTCTTGTCTCCTGCCCTCTACCCTATCACACACCTTCCCTTTTGTTGTTCACCTCCCCCTTAATTTGTTCAAAATTTATTACATTTCTAACTTTTGTTCTGATGAAAGGCCATAGACCTGAAACGTTAACACGTGTTTCTCTTTTCAAAGATGCTGCCAGACCTGAGCATTTCCAGCATTTTCTGGTTTTATTTGAGGCATCTGCAGTATTTTTCTGTTTGAATGAATAAAGTAATTTGGTCAACGAAGCCCATTTCTTCTACAGATGATCAAGCATTAACCATATTGTGATTTAAATTTCAATGGAAATTTGGCAAATTAACTCTGACCCCAGAAAAGTTGAGCAAAATGTTTGTACACGTGCTTCTCCACTCTTGATGTCTGGGTGGTTGCTTTCTGTAATACTTTCTTGGGTATGCATCTGTTTGTATTGCCTACTAGTGTTTGGAATTCTGATCTTGGCTAACCATATTGCAGAAACTTGCAGTGCCAAAGAATTTGCAATAAAATCCGGCCAGTTACTGCCGCATCAGTCTACTCTTGATCATCAGCAAAGTGATAAAAAGTGTCGTCACAGTGCTATTAAGAGGCACTTACACAGCAATAACCTGCCCACCGATGCTCCGTTGGGTTCTATCAAGGCCACTGGGCTCCAGACCTCTACAGCTTTGGTCCAAACATGGACAAAAGAGCTAATTCAGTAGATGAGGTGAGAGTGGCTGCCCTTGACATCAAGACGGCATTTGATTGAGTGTGGCATCAAGCAGCCCTAGCAAAATTGAAATCACTGGGTTTTGGGGGGAGGGGGTGGAATCTCTCCACTGGTTGGAGTCATACCTAGCACAAGGCAGCTGGCACATGGGAACACCATCATCAGCAAGTGCCACTCCAAGTTACACACCATCCTGACTTGGACCTGTATCGCCATTCCTTCCCTGTCGCTGGGTCAAAAACCTGGAACTCCCTTCCTAACAGCACTGTGAGTGTACCTACACCAGATGCATTGCAGCAGTTCAAGAATGTGGTTCATCACCATCTTCTCAAGGGCAATTATATATGGGCAATAAATGCTGGCCTTGACAGTGATGCTCACATGATTTAAAAGGATAAAAAGAAAATCAGAACAGGATAGCCTACAGTTGCTTCTGTTTCAAGTTTGCTGTATTGTCAGGATAAATACTGTTTAAGATTGAGTGATCATAATTCATTAGTTTTAACATAATTACGGAAAAGGACAGAGATAGAACCAGAGTGAAAGATCTAAATTTGGGTAAGGTCAATTTTACTAAGCTGAGAAGTGATTTAGTAAAAGTGGACTGGAAACAGTTACTTGAAAGTAAATCAGTGTCAGAGCAATGGAAGGCATTCAAAGAGGAGATTCAGGGGATTCAGAGTAAACCTGTTCCCACAAAGAAAAAGGGTGGGATGGCTAAATCTAGAGCTCCCTGGATGTCAAGGAGCTTACAGGGTATAAGGCAGAAAAGGAAAGCTTATGTTAGACACCGAGAACTCAATACTACGGAAAACTGAGAGGAGTATAGAAAGTGGAGGGGTGACATTAAAAAGGAAATTGAGAAAGCAAACAGGGGGCATGAAAGAATATTGGCAAGTAAAATCAGGGAGAACCCAAAGATGTTTTATCAATACATCAAGTGTAAGAGGATAACTAAGGAAAGAGTAGGGCCCTAAAAGACCAGAAATGTAACCTATGTGTGGAGGCGTGGGTATGGTTCTTAATGAATACTTTGCGTCTGTCTTCACAAAAGAGGGGGATGATACAGACATTGTAATTGAGGAGTGTGAAGTATTGGATGTGACAAATACAGAGAGAGAGGAAATATTGAGGGGTTTAGCATCCTTGAAAGTGAATAATTACCAAGGCTGAATGAAATGTACCCCAGGCTGTTAAAAGAAGCCAGGGAGGAAATAGCGGAAGGTCTGATCATTTTCCAGTCCTCACTGGATGCAGGCGTGGTGCCGGACGACTGAAGGTCTGGTAACATTGTACCTTGGTTTAAACAGGGACAAGCAATAGACTGAATAATTACAGGCCAGTTAGTCTAACCTTGGCAATGGGCAAATTATTGGAATCAATTCTGAGAGACAGGATAAACTGTCACTTAGAAAGGCACGGATTAATCAAGGATAGTCAGCATGGATTTGTTAAGGGAAGGTTGTGTCTGACTAACTTGATTTAATTTTTTGAGGAAGCGACGAGGAGGATTGATGAGGTTAGTGGAGTTGATGTGGTCTACATGGATTTTAGCAAGGCTTTTGACAAGGTCTCACATGGCAGACTGGTTTTAAAAAAAAAAAAAGCCCATGAGATCCAGGGGATTGTAGCAAGCTGGATATAAAGTTGGCTCAGTGGCAGGAAACAAAGGATAATTATTGATGGGTGTTTTTGAGACTGGAAGGATGTTTGCATTGGAGTTCCGCAGGGCTCAGTACTGGGTTCCCTGCTTTTTGTAGTATATATGAACAATTTGGATGTAAATGTAGGGGGAATGGTGAAGAAGTTTGCGGACGACACAAAATTTGGCTCTGTGGTTAATAGTGAGGATAGCTGTAGATTGCAGGAAGATATCAATGGACTGGAATTTAACCCAGAGAAGTGTGAGGTGTTGCATTTGGGGAGGTCAAAAAAGGCAAAATATTACAAAATACATGGGAGCATATTGAGAGGTATAGAAGAAGTGAGGGACCTTGGAGGGTATGTCCATGCATCCCTGAAGATGGGATGGGTCAATAAGGTGGTTAATAAGGCATGTGGAATCCTTTCTTTTATGAGCTGAGGCATAGAATATAAGGGTAGGGACGTTATGAAACATTACATGGGCCACAACCTAAGTACTGTGTGTAGTTCTGGGTCTCCTCATTACAGAAATTATGTGATTGCACTAGAGCGGGTACAGAGGAGATTTACGAGGATTTTGCCAGGACTGGAAATTGCAGCTATGAGGAAAGATTGGTTAGGCTGGGGTTGTTCTCCTTGGAACAGAGGAGACTGAGGGGAGATTTGATTGAGATGTACAAAATTGTGAGGGGCCTGGATAAATGGGTGGGAAGGGCCTCTTTACCTTTGCAGAGGTGTCAGTGACTATGGGCATAGGTTTAAAGTGATTGGTGGAAGGATGAGAGGAGAGATGAGGAAAATCTTTTTCACCCAGTGGATGATGGGAGTCCAGAACTCTGCCTGAAAGTGGTAGAGGCAGAAAATCTCATCTCATTTAAAAGGTGCCTGAAGTGCCGTAACCTGCAGGTCTACAGACCAAATGCTGGAAAGTGGGATTAGGCCGGGTGGCTCTTTATTTTTTTCAGCTGGCGCAGACACGATGGGCCAAGTGACCTCTTTCTGTACCGTAAACGTTCTATGAATTTCTAACTTCAGTGTTCCATTAGTCTTGAATGCATCATTATCTCTGGAATCCCATAACAATCTATCTCGCTGTTCCTCATCTACATACTGTCCCTTGATCACATCAAATGAAGTATTGGTGTCCTGTGCCACATGTATGTTGATGACACCCAGCTCTACCCCGCCATTCCCTTGACCCTTCCATTGCCACTGTGTTGTCAGACTGCATGTCTGACATCCAGTCCTTCTGCAATTTCTTCCAGTTAAACTCTGCTGCAAATTCTATACCCGCACCACTAATTCCATCATCCCCTGCACCATATACAGTTGAAGCCGTCTATTTGCAATCTTGGTATGCTGTTTGAGTCTGGACCAAGCTTCTGACTCCAAATCCTCTCTAACACAACGACAGACTACTTCCACCTCTGTAACTCGTCTGCCTCAGCCTGCTACTGAAAGTCTTCTCCATGCCTTAGTCACCTCCAGACTCGACTATTCCAATGTTATCCTTGCCTTCCTCTTGTACTGTCTATAAACTTCAACTATACAAAATTCTGCTGTCCATTTCCTAATCAATGCCAAGTTCCGGTCATTCATCACAGCTGACTTAAATTTGCTTCCAGTCCCCAGCACTTTCAATTTAGAATTCTCATCCTAGTGTTTAAATCCCTTAATGCTCTTGCTGCACCCTCTGTGTTTTTCCCACTCTGGACTCTTGTGCAGCCTCCCCTCTCTTAGCCCAAATATTGGTGGATTGACTTCAGCTGTATGTGCCCCAAGCCCGTCTTAAAACTCTGCACTCCTTTTAAGGCGCTTCTTAAAACCTACCACTTTGATTAACCTTTTAGGCACCCCCCAATCTCCTCTTTGACATAGTGTTTTTTTAAAAACTGATTTATGCTTCTGTGAGGGGCCACCGTAGGATGTTATTCTTTGTTAAAGGTGCTATATGAATGCCAATAGTTGTAGTATATGAAGATAAGGGTAACTGGACTGCAGAAGAAAAAAATCTAGAAATTAAATGGTGCCATGTAAAACTAGGTAGCATGATTAATTGAATGGTATAGATGTTTTGCATGCATTCACAGGCAATGGACAGCAATCTCCTGATTGGGTCTCATAGCCCAAGAAAGATTCAAGTGTATTTATGCCATTGGTATTATGATTGTCTTCATTCCTGTACCATACGTATAAGACCAAAATTTGAAGAGTCAGTTATTCTCCCACCTCCCCCTGCAATTTTCTGTTATCCAAAAAGGGATCTTCCATTATGGTAGATAGTGGAGGTTCCATTATCCATTTGTTCCAAAAGGGCTAGGTCCATTTCCTTTAATTGATATTAAGCTGTAGAAATTATTTTGAACATAGGTTGTGTAGGCAAATGAAATATTGTTTTCAAGGGATTATTAATTGCTTAATTCAGTTGATACATAGTTTGTTAAAGATGATCAAGTTTCACACGTGTTCGTTTAATTGGCTCTTATTTTATGGCCTGCAGGAGGACTTTGTTGCATGTAGTGTTTAAAGATGTCTATCCTCAATTATGGTGACTATCCCAAAGACACAATCCTTTTACTGAAAGAGAAACTAATTTGTCGGGACACTCAGATTTTTACTCTGCTATCAATTCTGGGAGAGGTAATTTTTATTTTAAATAAATTAGCATGTAATTAAAGTTGAGGATAATTTTATGTAGCATTCTATTGTATTTAAAGATTTAAATCATTAGTATATCAGAGTTTAACTGAAGAAAAAGTTTTTAAATATCTCCTATTTGTTTTTCTTCCTTTCCCTTTATCTTTTTCCTATTATTATTTTAACTTTAACTTTTGTTCTGTTCTATCTGCCTAAAACTTTTTATTCTTTCTTGCGTGCCACTGCCTGTTTTGGGAAGGGTGGGGATTCACATTGGAAAATGTGGCCTCTGATGAGGCCCTGTGATCTGAAGATTGATATGATAATAATGCAACTAGAGTCAATTGGCAGTTAGATTGCTGCTGGACACACCAATTCATCCATTGTTCCTTGAAGGTTATGTATATATATTGCCCTTTTTCCGTTTTAATCTTTTTAATTCTATTTTATTTTTTGATTCCTTTCTGTCCAGTGTCTTGGCAAATATTTATTCCTCACCTAAAGCACCAAAAACAGATGACGTGTTTTTATCACTGCTGTTTGTGGGACCTTGCTGTATGCAAATTGGCTGCTGCCTTTCCTACACTACAACAGTGATTGCACGTCAGAAAAGTGCTTTGGGACGACCTGCGGTCATGAAAGACGCTGTAAAATGCAAGTTTTTCTTTTTTAAACTCTTTTAGTTTTCTCAAGCTTTCTATTTCTTTAAATTTGTACTCAGTATTGAAAAATCTCACTTCCTCTCAATCTATATTGATTTGTAGTTTATTGTACTTTAGAATATTTCCTGCTGGTTTTTGCCTAAAAGTGATGCAGCCTGTATTTCACATCAGTTGAACTATGATCCTATCTGATTTGAGGTAGAGGGTACAAAGCAGTTCCTTTTCTGGTGGACATTCTCTTTACTTTGTTTGCCTGCAATGTAAATTTGCTAGAATACCTGTCTGTTAACTCACTGTTAACATATGAAAAATCAGAAGAGTTAAAGCAGATTCTCCAACACGTTTAGATGTTTTGAGAAATGCATTCCTCTAAATATTTTAATAGTTTTGAAATTTTATTCGTCTTTCCAGCCTCATCATTATGGTTACCCATCCATTTTTTTGTACGGGCATACTGCCACAGGGAAAACCTATGTGACGCAAACATTGTTGAAGACATTGAAGGTAAGATGAAAAGAGAATCCCATTTGTCACTCAAGATTATTACTGAGAGCAGTAACATGGGAGCAGACCAGCTTTATAGTATTGACTTGCCACATCAATGATCTGGATTTCCAACAACAACTTGCATTTAGATAGTGCCATTGACATTAAGTTCCCAAGATGTTTTACCAAGTATTTTCCAGGTCCTCAAAAATCAATAGAAGTAGGAGGCAGTATGATGAGTCTCCATTTGCACATAGTAATGTAATTTGAGCTTGGGAGGAACGAGAAAGGAAAATTGAGATATGAAAGGTTGCAATGGCTAGAGAAAGGTCGAAAGCTGGAAATGATAGAAGGATCACTTGTC
Source organism: Heterodontus francisci (assembly GCF_036365525.1). Classification (NCBI taxonomy): domain Eukaryota; kingdom Metazoa; phylum Chordata; class Chondrichthyes; order Heterodontiformes; family Heterodontidae; genus Heterodontus; species Heterodontus francisci. The sequence continues at coordinate 46,210,387 of NC_090397.1, read as the reverse complement.
AGATGATGATCTTTCCCTTGTACTCTGTCAAGTGGTGCAAGAGGATGACAAAAGCCTTGCCTTCCCCAAGCAGCATTAAAGTATTGGGTATACTTGGGATTTATTGAGGTGATGAGGTGAAAAGTGATATTTATTGTTAGTACAGTGTATTTTCAGAAAATGAGAGAACTTTGTACCTGACAGAAATAAGCTATTAACTGAAGATATGACTGAGGCTGGGTTATCTTCAATGATGCAAGTTTGCTTGATATTTCTTTACATTTTACTTACTTCACATTTAAAATTTGACATTATTGCAAATTTCTGTGGTTGTGTTTTAGTGTAGAGTTCTGATGCTGATCTCAGGTTGATCACTATTTCTGACTGTTTAGAGGGTTTAATACGTTACAATTATTGAAGTCACAAAAGTAATTAGTTGCAATTCATCTAATACAGAAAAGTAAGTGTGAGATATTTGAAAAATGAGCACAATTGTAACACAACTGCAGGGCCTTCATAAAGTGATTTAAGAAATCTACTGTAAAAAAAAAAAGCATACTCTCTGCATTCTAAGGTCAGGAGACCAATGCATTTTCTCATATGGGAATTGCCATGAGGAGTTTTTGATATAACTACAAATTTCAAATCATAATTTTTAACATGTTGTTGCTAACAAAACTGAGGTTACTGCTTTCCTAGTGTAAAAGATTTGACCATTGGTCACTTTGGTAGTACAGTACTTGTAATTTGATAGGTGAGCAAAAAGAATCTTTGCAAGTTTCTCTGGTTCTGTCCTATCCCCCAAAACCCAGTTCCTACTGACTGAACATGGGATGAACTGACAACACTTGAGAGGTCTGGCCTATATCACCCAATTTTCCCAGCTGAAAGGGCGATGAGTTAGAAGCAATTGTTGAAAGCTGAAGGAAGGTGAAGTGCTGCATTGGTGTACAATGACACCAATTTATTTGATAAAGACCTAAGGGGCTACAAAAGTCAGTTATAGATGTTTGACTGGAATAGACTAGTTCTCCCATGTGTTTCCCTTTTGTGTGTTTTGTTATAAGAGGTGGGGAAAGTTTTTGTTTAAAATAGTTTTATTTAGATTTAATGGTCATTATATTGAGCTTTCCATTATCCCATTGTAGCATGGAGTATTCCATGGGCGGCACAGTGGTGCAGTGGTTAGCACCGCAGCCTCACACAGCTCCAGCGACCCGGGTTAAGTTCTAGGTACTGCCTGTGTGGAGTTTGCAAGTTCTCCCTGAGACCGCGTAGCTTTCCGCTGGGTGCTCCGGTTTGCTCCCACAGCCAAAGACTTGCAGGTTGATAGGTAAATTGGCCATTGTAAATTGTCCCTAGTGTAGGTAGGTGGTAGGAAAATTGTGGGGATGTGGTAGGGAATATGGGATTAATGTAGGATTCGTATAAATGGGTGGTTGTTAGTTGGCACAGACTCGGTGGGCTGACGGGCCTGTTTCAGTGCTGTATCACTCTACTTTCAAGTTGGCAGGCTGTGAATAGTGGAGTGCTGCAAGGATCAGTGCTGGGGCCTCAGCTATTTACAATCTATATTAATGACTTGGACAAAGAGACGGAGAGTATGTATTTACATGCCATATTGTATTTCTTTTGTCAATCTTGGAGCTAGTGTGTATATTTAGTTACATGACACTACAAAGTTTTTAAAAAATTGCCAGATTCGCTGTTTGTAAGGCACAGAAAGAAACAACTCTCATTTCCTTAGTAGAGTTGAATTTAGTTTAGTTAAGTCACAAAATCATGCAATATGTTGAATATCACATCACACCAGTGCAGAGGTTGGTTGAAGCTTGAACACTGCCATTTGAATGGATGGAGTTGTAGTGGCCAGTTGGGTAGCCTGAGTTACAGTGCCTGGTGGGTACACAGGATCATGCAATGGGTAGGAGGTGAAGCAGTAAGTGCCAACTTGAGGTCCTGCGTGATCAGAGGAGTAAAGAAAGACTTGGATTTGTATAGCACTTTTCATGTTCACAGGACATCCCAAAGTGCTTTACAGCCAATGAAGTACTTTTGAAGTATAGTTACTGTTGTAATATAGGAAATGTGGCAGCCAATTGCACACAGGAAGCTCCCACAACAGCAATGTGATAATGACCAGATAATCTGTTTGTGATGTTGATTGAGGGATAAATATTGATTAGGACACTGGAGATAACTTTGCTGCTCTTCTTCAGAATAGTGCTGTGGGATGTTTTATGTCCACCTGAGGGCAGATTGGTTCTTGGTTTAGAACATAAAAACATAAGAAATAGGAGTAGGCCATTCGGCTCCTCAAGCCTGCCCTGCCGTTCAATAAGATCATGGCTGATTTGCTGCAGACCTCAACTCCTCTTTCGTGCCAGCTCCTCATAGCCCTCAACTATAAGAACATAAGAAATAGGAGCAGGAGTAGACCATTCCGCAAGGCAGCACCTCTGATAGTACATAACTTCTGTACAGCTGCACTGGAGTGTTGGCTTTGATTTTTGTGCTTAATTCTTGGGTGGGACTTGAATCTACAACCTTCTGAGGCAAGTGTGCTACCAACTGAGCCACTACTAACAGACAATGAAGTGCAGTGGCCGGCATATTCCTACAACTTTTTTTGTTTTGGAAAGGCATATTTGCTGTATAAATGTGTTTTCATAATTCATTTCCCATGCACCCAGAGTCCAAAAGTTGCCTGCAATCAGCATCCTTCACTGGAAGGTGAGGTCTTTGGCAGCTCCTATCCTTAACAAACCAGCCACCCATCACCTCTTGCCTGAAATGACAAGAGTGAGAGAGAGAGAAGCAGAAAAGAGGGATGGCAATAGCAAAGCAGCAAAACACTGGTGATAGAAATAGAAGTGGTAACATATCCTCTGACCTATTTGGAGATCCACTATTGAATTTAACTATATTAACTAATTACACAGTGGGTGGCAACAAATCTGGCCAATGTGACTACTTTGGGGGTGGGGGGTGAGAGAGAGTGAGACTGCATTAAACAGCAGCTCCCTCTATCACTTATGTATGTTTGTACCGACAGCATAAATAAGACAAATTTTCAAATTTATATTTCAAAGATAATTAGGAATGCTAATTCTTTAAGAAATGTTTGATTTCAAAATTGAATCCTTTCTACATCAGCCTTTGAGATATGATTATTCATATCTTAATTATTACTCACAAGGTAGAAATATTAAATTAGACCCATTGTCATTTACTGTGAAATCTGCAGCAATTTCCTTTTTGCACATTTAGTCAAAGCAAGGTTACTAAAGAATGTTTTTTGTGCTAAAACTGATTAATATCTTCTTACCCTGTTATAGACTTTTAGCAATTACTGTGGAAGGTATTAGTGGTGATGATGCTCAGTGATAACATTCATTTGTCTAACAATTTTGTTTTCTTTGCACAAAAGAAAACAAAATTAAGATATTGTGTAATTTTAAAAGGTGTATTTTCCTGGGGCTAGATGGAGCTTTTATGACAACCCCAGTGTTCTGACTTTCTTACCTCAGCCATTTTCCTGTAAGTTCAACATTTCTTTGCAAGAGGGGAAATCACTTGCATGAAGAAAATGAGCCAAACCATCTTTCAAATGAATTGATTTCCTTTGAAACAATTTTAATAGAAGTCTGCGAACTCCTGCAAAATGAGCAGTTGAAGTAAGGTCGGCACCAAAGTGAATTTTGGTAAAGAAAAGTTACTTTCAAATGAAATATTTTTTGGCTTACAGTATTATACTGAAATTACTTGCTGTTTTCAACAAATATATCTCTTAAAAGTTTAAGAAAAATAAACTATTAGTGATTAATTGGGAGTCGAGCTGCAGATTTTTTACTTTTGGAAATCAAGGGATACCACTACAAGAGGATTAGACCACTAAACATATTATATACCAAGGCCTGGTATTCTGCTGCAAATGGTGTGATGATGGGTAAATTGAATAGCAAGACCTACTGCTGCCTCCCTGCCCCAGCCTCAGTTGTCCTGTTGCCCTGAACTGCAGCTGGTCACTGCATTGCTAATGCCAGTTGGTAGTGGGGATGGGACCGAGGTTCCATTTCTCTTTCACGCACCTCTCTTGCAATCATTCCCTGGGTATCTGCCTGTTAAAAGTTGGCAGTGGACTCGAAATAGCAGTGATAATAGACCCAAATGTTGTAAGGGGAGAGAAAGAGCCTAGTAGAGACCCACTCCCTCCCTTTTTGCCTAGATTGCTTACCTGCTGAAGGCTTTGGTCTCATAATGACCCTTGACCCAGGAAATTGGGTTCGGGCTGCAGGTTGGTTGCATCTGATGTTGTAAAGGCAAGAAAAGGGAAATCCAGCCCCAAGTGTTGAAAGGAGAAATTAGTCTATAAGTAATTACTGTGCGGTATATTCTACTGTGTTGTGATAATACATTAGGAGTACTTGCAGTTTTGTGCATTCTGTTGGTATTGTGGCTAATATACTGTTAATGTACTTTATCTCTTTGCAGTTTCCCCACGTGATTGTGAACTGTGTGGAATGCTTTTCCTCAAGGATGCTTTTTGAACAAATACTTAACCAACTGCAGGGTCATTCGCTGTCCCCTGAGAATGAATACACTTCATATTGGCAGTGTAACACACTCAATGAATTTGTTTTACTGTTTAAACAAGTGATCCATGAGCAGAATTTACACAATCAAACTGTCTACCTTGTAAGTAAATGGTTATAAAATTACACTGGCTTTTTTGAAATTAGCATCTAAGACTTCCAGGAAAAGGGCAAGGGAGTGGGATTAATTGGACAACTGTATCATAGAGCTGGCACTGGCAGAGTGGGCTGAATGGCCTGCTTCTGTGCTGTATTGTTCTATGAGGTTGGTTTGTTTGTGAATTAAGACTACTAATCTAATTGAAAGACAGTTTCCTTTTCTACCCATTTCCCCCCTCCAGCAGCATGTAGTTTCATGGATGCCCTCCTAGTGTCTGGGTTCCTTGTGTTCTAGTGTTGCAGGCGATTATGTCATGGAATTCATCGCAACCGGGTTCAAATTTGCTCTCTCTCGATGACCACACTTTTGTAACAAGGATTGTGAAATGTGATGAGAAGTAAAAACCCTAGATAACCTTTTTCTTCCGTTCCTAATCATTTTTGCTGATATTCCAGCTGTCTTCCAGAGAGCGAACTCAGTGCAGATTCCTGGAACTGAACTGGGGATTTTTTTCATCTGTACGACTCAGCTAATTACTGAACCAATGAGAAGTTCCATAATTACTGTCTTTGGCAGCTGACCCTTTGGGTAGCCCTTGTTTTCACATCACATAATACTGAATTGCTATTCCAAGAGTGATTGAACATATGGAAAAAGGGTGAAAAAAGACTATCTGTGCTCAATACCCTCCCTAATTGCTAGCAAATTTCAAGAAAAACTGGGGAAGAATTTTCCAAATTCCATGAAATACTCGAAGTACAGGATCACATGGTTACCATGACTTGTCACTAAACAACACTTAACTTGCCTACTGACCCTGATGCATCCCAATATCCTTCTCCCTCAGAAACTTCAGTCAATTCTTCTTCTATGGCTGTAGGTATCTATACCTCCTCTGTTAACTGACCCTGAGGAAGGAAACGCTTCCTGGTATTTAACCTGAATATATGCCTACATGTAGCATGCTCCGTAGTTCTAATTGTTACTATCCATGTCAGTAACATCCATATCTAGAAATCAACCTTAGTTATCTCCTTCTAAGCCTACATTTCTCCAAAATAAATATTGCTAACTGTAAGTTCCCCTCAGCGACAAGTATACAGTTTTAGATACTGTTGGGGGGGACGGCCTATCGGGGGCAGGCTGCAGTGAACGGGCCTCTGGCACGGGGTCCTGCACTGTGGCTCAGAAGGGAAGGAGGGAGAATGGGAGAGCACTAGTCATCGGGGACTCGATGGTGAGGAGTACCGACAGGCGGTTCTGTGGGCGCAAGCGAGACGCACGGATGGTTTGTTGCCTACCTGGTGCCAGGGTCCGTGATGTTTGTGATCGCGTCTTCAGGATCCTTAAAGGGGAGGGGGAGCAGCCAGAGGTCGTGGTGCACATTGGCACCAACGACGTAGGAAGGAAGGGTGGCACAGATGTTAGAAGTGAGTTTAGGGAGTTAGGCTGGAAGCTGAAAGCTCGGACGGACAGAGTTGTTATCTCTGGTTTGTTGCCGGCGCCACGTGATAGTGAGGCTAGGAATAGGGAGAGAGCACAGCTGAACACGTGGCTGCAGGAATGGTGTAGAAGAGAGGGCTTCCAGTTCTTGGATAATTGGACTGCATTCTGGGGAAGATGGGACCTGTTCAAACAGGACGGGCTGCATCTGAACCAGAGGGGCACCAATATCCTGGGAGGGAGGTTTGCTAGTACTGTTCGGGAGGGTTTAAACTAGTTTGGGAGGGGGATGGGAACCGGACTTGTAGTCCAGGGACCAGTGGGTCCACTCAGAAAGACAAAGAGTGTAGTGAGGTATTGGGGAAGGTAGCACTGTCGCAGAGGACAGATGGGCACGGAGAAGGGTTAAAGTGCGTATACTTCAACGCAAGAAGCATCAGGAATAAGGTGAGTGAATTGAAGGCGTGGATGGGCACTTGGGACTACGATGTTGTGGCCATCACTGAAACGTGGATAGGTGAGGGGGAGGAATGGTTCTTGGAGGTACCTGGTTATAGATGTTTTCATAAGATTAGGAATGGTGGTAAAAGAGGTGGGGGGGTGGCATTGTTAGTTAGAAATAGTGTAACAACTGCTGAAAGAATTTTCGAGGAGGATCTGCCGACTGAGGCACTGTGGGTTGAGGTCAGGAACAGGAAAGGAGCAGTCACCTTGATGGGAGTTTTCTATCGGCCCCCCAATAGCAGCAGGGAGGTGGAAGAGCAGATTGGGAAACAGATTTTGGAAAGGAGCAGAAGTCACAGGGTAGTAATTATGGGGGATTTCAACTTCCCAAATATTGATTGGCAACTCTTTAGATCGAATAGTTTGGATGGGGTAGTGTTTGTGCAGTATGTCCAGGAAGCTTTTCTGACTCAGTATGTAGACTGCCCGACCAGAGGGGAGGCAATATTGGATTTGGTACTAGGTAATGAACCAGGGCAAGTGATAGAGCTGTTGGTGGGCGAGCACTTTGGAGATAGTGATCACAATTCTGTAGCATTCACTGTGGTAATGGAGAGGGATAGGTATGTGCAACAGGGCAAGGTTTACAATTGGGGGAAGGGTAGATATGATGCTGTCAGGCAGGAACTGAGGAGCATAAGTTGGGAGCATATGCTGGCAGGGAAGGGCACGGTCGAAATGTGGAACTTTTTCAAGGAGCAGATAGTAGGGGCCATTGATAAGCATGTCCCTGTCAGACAGGGAAGGGATGGTCATGTGAGGGAACCGTGGTTGACAAGAGAGGTTGAGAGTCTTGTTAGGAAGAAGAAGGATGCGTATATAAGGTTGAGGAAAAAGGGCACAGGCATAGCTCTGGAGGGATACAAGATGGCCAGGAAGGATCTGAAGAAAGGGATTAGGAGAGCTAAGAGAGGGCATGAAAAATGCTTGGCGGGTAGGATAAAAGAAAACCCCAAGGCCTTTTACGCGTATGTCAGAAATATGAGGATGACTAGGGGGACCGTAGGTCCGGTCAAGGACAATAGCGGGAGACTGTGTGTTGAGCCGGAAGAGATAAGTGAGGTTTTGAATGAGTACTTCTCTTCGGTATTTACGAATGAGAAGGGGTGTATTACTGAAGAGGACGGTGTGAAACAGACTGGTAAGCTCGAGGAAGTGCTCGTTAGGAGGGAAGATGTGTTGGGGTTTTTGAATAACTTGAAGATAGACAAGTCTCCCGGGCCTGACGGAGTATATCCAAGGATGTTATGGGAAGCAAGGGATGAAATTGCAGAGCCGCTGGCAATGATCTTTTCATCTTCTCTGTTGACGGGGGTGGTACCAGGTGATTGGAGGGTGGCAAATGTTGTGCCCCTGTTCAAGAAAGGGAATAGGAACAACCCTGGGAATTACAGGCCAGTTAGTCTTACTTCGGTGGTAGGCAAGTTGATGGAAAAGGTGCTGAGGGATAGGATTTCTGAGCATCTGGAAAGACACTGCTTGATTCGGGACAGTCAGCACGGTTTTGTGAGGGGTAGGTCTTGCCTCACAAGCCTGATTGAATTCTTTGAGCAGGTGACCAAGCAAGTGGATGAGGGTAAACCAGTGGATGTGGTGTACATGGATTTTAGTAAGGCATTTGATAAGGTCCCCCATGGTAGACTTATGGAGAAAGTCAGGAGGCATGGGATAGTGGGGAATGTGGCCAGTTGGATTAAGAATTGGCTAACTGATAGAAGGCAGAGAGTGGTCTTAGATGGTAAATACTCAGCCTGGAGCCCAGTTACCAGTGGCGTGCCACAGGGATCAGTTCTGGGTCCTCTCCTGTTTGTGATTTTTATTAACGACTTGGATGAGGAAGTCGAAGGGTGGGTCAGTAAATTTGCAGATGATACAAAGGTTGGTGGAGTTGTGGATACCGAGGAGGGCTATTGTCGTCTGCAAAGGGACTTGGATAGGTTGCAGTGCTGGGCTGAAAAGTGGCAGATGGAGTTTAACCCTGAAAAGTGTGAGGTCGTCCATTTTGGAAGGACAAACACGAATGCAAAATACTGGGTTAACGGTAGGGTTCTTGGGCATGTGGAGGAGCAGAGAGACCTTGGGGTCTATGTGCATAGATCGTTGAAAGTTGCAACTCAAGTGGATAGGGCTGTGAAGAAGGCATATGGGGTGTTAGCGTTCATTAGCAGAGGGATTGAATTTAAGAGCCGTGAGGTGATGATGCAGCTGTACAGGACCTTGGTAAGGCCTCATTTGGAGTACTGTGTGCAGTTCTGGTCGCCTCATTTTAGGAAGGATGTGGAAGCCTTGGAGAGGGTGCAGAGGAGATTTACCAGGATGTTGCCTGGAATGGAGAATAAGTCTTACGAGGAAAGGCTGAACATTCTAGGCCTCTTCTCATTAGAACGGAGAAGGATGAGGGGTGACATGATAGAGGTTTATAAGATGATCAGGGGAATAGATAGGGTAGACAGTCAGAAACTTTTTCCCCGGGTGGAGCAAAGCGTTACAAGGGGTCATAAATTTAAAGTGAAGGGTGGGAGATATAAGGGGGATGTCAGGGGAAGGTTCTTTACCCAGAGAGTGGTCGGGGCATGGAATGCCTTGCCTGGGGAAGTTGTTGAGTCAGAAACTTTAGGGACTTTCAAACGGCTTTTAGATAGGTATACGGATAAAGGAGAATGATGGGGTATAGATTAAATTGTCCTTGACAGAGGACAAAGGATCGGCACAACATCGTGGGCCGAAGGGCCTGTTCTGTGCTGTATTTTTCTATGTTCTATGTTCTAAGTCTGTTCTCATTATTAAAAGACATAATACTAGGTTTTACACACGTTGCCTGCCTTTACACCCTCTCCATAGCTTTAATATGATCAGTAGAGGTAGGGATCAAAGTCAAATAATTCAAACTTTATGTAATCTTGTTTGGTCCTCTTAGTCATGTACTTTATTAAACCAGCAATGCTTGCAAGAAATAAAAACAGAAAGTGCTGGAAATACTCAGCAGGTCTGGCAGCATCTGAAGAGAGAAGCAGAGTTAATGTTTCAGGTCTGTGACCTTCCATATTTGCAAGAAGCCTACTTGCTTTCCCTAATGACCTCAGAAGTGAACCTTTGGTGGCAAGTCAGTAGCTACTCCCAGTTATTTACTATGTTACAATTATTTTCAGCTTAGCAATAGGTAGAGCATTGCATTTTTATAAAATATATTTTGAAAGTTGTATACTTGAGAATAAAATGGCAGGATGGAAGATACATATAAAGGATTAGAACTGACATAAAGGAAGTGTCTGTAAATACTATATGAAATAATTAAATATTTTATTCAAGGTGTTGGATAAAGCAGAACAGTTAAGGGAAATGGATGCAAACCTTCTGCCAGGATTTCTCAGGTTCCAAGAATTGGTATGTAGCTAGCCTCTTAATGGTTATTGTAACTTCTTGAAACAATCACCACTGTACTATTTTTAATTTCTTAAATTTTAAGGCTTTGAAATAATGTTTTTATCTTGCCAGTAAAAATAAGTACAATTTAAGATAAGGATGAATGTTTTGCAGTGGGCTATGTTAGATGGAAATTTGCTAATTTTGCTGCTGAGCAAAGCACATTCCCTTTCTGTGAGGAGATATCTCTGTTTCTGTATACCAGCAGCCTGCTGAAGACCAGAAGAAAACTACTCAGCTGGCATGCATCTATTAATGGATTGCTATAATGGTGATAGTAAATTCTTCCTACTTGTAAATCGTTGCACCCGTAGCATTTTCAAAGCTAAATTTTTTTTTTTAAAAAAGCTACATACTTTTATCTTTGTCTTATTTGCTCAAGTACGACTGAAGATTTGTGCAGTTTGGGACCAGGAAACAACTACTGTGATAAAGAATAATTGCTTCAGAGTTACTTCAGCTTTGGACAGGCAGTGGAAGAATAATTGCTGTGGTGCTGAAACTTATTAGTGGAGATTGCCAGATATTCTGGTAATTTACTTAATTACTTTTGAGGAATAGAGAGCAGGAAATTAGGTTAATTGAACAGAATCCACGATTGAGTAAATTATATTATAGTCTATTGAGAAGACTGTTGTCTTTGGTCCCCCATCACAAGCTCCATTCCCTAGCCAATGACTCCGTCCCTCTCCCTGGCAGTTGTCTGCGGCTGAATCAGACTGTTCACAGCCTTGGCATCCTGTTTGATCCCAAGCTGAACTTACAACCCCAAATCCTCTCCATCAACAAGGCAGCCTATTCCCACCTCTGTAACATGGCCCGTCTCTGCCCCTATCTCAACTGCTGCTGAAGCCCTCATCCAGGCCTTTTTTAGCCCCTAAATTTGACTATTCCAATGCCCTCCTTTCTGGCCTTCCACCTTCTCAAAGGCTTAAGTTACATGGGAGACGAGAGGAACTCTGGCTGTTCTCCATGGAGCAGAGTGTTTGTGGGGAGATTTGATAGACATGTTCAAAGGGTCTTGATAAGAGTAAGTAAGGAGAAACTGTTTCCTGTGGTAGCCAGAGGGGACAGATTTAAGGTAATTGGCAAAAGAATGAGAGATGCAAGTGGGGAAAAAAAATTTACACGGTGAGTTACGATCTGGATTGCACTGCCTGAAAGGGTAGTGGAAGCAGATTTAATAACTTCTAAAAGAAAATTGAATAAATAATTGAAGGGGAAAAATTTACATAGGCCATGGGGAAAGAGCATGCGAGTGGGACTAGTTGGAGAGCTTTTTCAAACAGCTGCCAGGCACAATGGGCCAAATGGCTGCCTCCTGTGCTGTATCCTTATAAGATTCTATGAAGTTGGATTAAAATATGTAAGTGGGAAGAACAATGGGATGTGATTTCATGCAGAGAAATGTAAGGCACTGCACATAGAAAAATAGATGAGACATTTACGGCAGGAGCAGAGGTTTAAAAAGTGCACCAAAAGCCCAGAGTCGGAGACCGGAGACAGACAGAGAGCGAGAGAGAGAGAGAGAGGAGCATGGTGGGAGCGGAGGTTTAAAACGCCCAGAGTCGGAAACTGGAGACCGAGGGAGAGAGGAGCATGGCGGGAGCAGAGCAGGGAAAAATCGAAAAGTGACATCAGAGTGACGTCACAATCAACAGTGAGAGCAGAGAAACCGAGCCGCTGGGATGAGTATACAGGTAATCTTTTAATTTAATTTAAATCGAACATAACATCGAATATCACAGGCAAGCAGGTAGATGATTGGTTTGGGAAGAAGCCACCTGTTTGGTGAGTATCTGGTGAGTGATTAAGGTCCATTCTAATCCTAATGTTTAAATTAGTAAAGGAACTTGTGGTAAGCTTAATAAAATATATATTAAAAAAATAAATAATTGAATAAAAGAATTAAGTAGTTAATTAAAACACATTAAGAGTAAATCAACAGATAAGGCTAGAGGTTACAAAAATAATAAAAGGACAAAACTAAAGGCTGTGTATCTGAATGCACTTAGCATTCGAAACAAAACAGATGAACTGAAGGTGCAAATAAGTATGATCTGATAGCCATTACAGAGACATGGCTGCAGGACGATATAGATTGGGACCTGAATGTTGAAGGGTATATAACATTTAGGAAGGACAGGAAGCTAGGAAAAGGTGGAGGGGTGTCTCTGTTAATTAATGATGGTATTAGCACAATAGAGAGGGATGACCTAAGTTCAGGAAACCAAGATGTAGAAGCAGTTTGGGTAGAGATGAGAAATCATAAAGGCAAGAAGTCACTTATGGGAATGGTGTACAGCCCACCTAACATTAACCATACTGTAGGATGGGGTATAAAGGAAGAAATAATGGCAGCTTGTCATAAAGGTGCATCAATAATTATGGGGGATTTTTACCTACATATAGACTGAAAAAATCGGAGGGACAGAAGTAGCCTAGATGAGGAGTACATGGAATGTTTTCGGGATGATTTCTTGGAACAATAAATTCTGATGCCAACCAGAGAGTAGTCTATACTAGACCTGGTATTGTGCAATGAGATAGGATTAATTAACAACCTCATAGTTAAGGCGCCCCTAGGTAGCGACGATCATAATATGATTGAATTTTACATTCAGTTTGAGGGAGAGAAGTGTGGATCCAAGACTAGTATTTTAAACTTAAATAAGGGCAATTATGAGGGCATGAAAGCAGAGCTAGCTAAAGTGAACTGGCAAATCAAGTTAAGGGATAGGTCAATAGAGATGCAGTGGCAGACATTTAAGGGGATATTTCAGAATACATAGAATAGATACATTTTAATGAGAAAGAAAAATTCCAAGGGTGGGACCTGCCATCCGTGGTTAAGTACAACAGTTAAAGGTAGTATCAAATTTAAAGAAAAAGCCTATAATTGTGCAAAGATGGGAGACAGGTCAGAAGATTGGGCAGAATATAAAAAAACAGCAAAGAATGACTAAAGATTGATAAGGAAGATAAAATTAGAATACAAGAGAAAGCTAGCTAGAAATATAAAGACAGATTGTAAGAGTTTCTATAGATATTTAAAAAAGAAAAGTTAATAAAGTGAGTGTTGGTTCTTTAGAAAGTGAGTCTGGGGACTTAATAATGGATAATAAGGAGATGGCGGATGAATTGAACAGATATTTTGCATCGGTCTTCACTATTGAGGATACAAGTAACATATCGGTGTTAGCTGTAAGTCAGGAAATGGAAGGGAGGGAGGAACTCAAGAAAATGACAATCACCAGGGAAGTGGTACTGAACAAATTGTTGGAGCTGCGGGCTGACAAGTCCCCTGATGAACTTCATCCTAGGGTGTTAAAAGAAGCGGCTAGTGAGATAGTTGATGTGTTAGTTTTAATTTTCCAAAATTCCCTAGATTCGGGGTAGGTTCTGTTAGAATAGAAAATAGCAAATATAACTCCTTTATTCAAAAAGGGAGGGAGACAAAGCAGGAAACTGCAGGCCAGTTAGTCTAACATCTGTCTTAGGGAAAATGTTAGAAACTATTATTAAAGACGATATAGCAGGGCATTTAGAAAAATTCAAGGTAATCAGGCAGAGTCAACATGGATTTGTGAAAGGGAAATCATGTTTAACCAATTTGTTGGAGTTCTTTGAGGGAGGTACACGTGCTGTGGATAAAGGGGAACCGAACCGGTGGATGTATTGTACTTTGATTTCCAGAAGACATTTGATAAGGTGCCTCACCAAAGGTTATTGCAGAAAATAAAAGCTCATGGTGTGGAGGGTAACACATTGGCATGGATAGAAGATTGGCTAGCTAACAGGAAACAGAGAGTAGATATAAATGGGTCATTTTCTGGTTGGCAAGATGTAACGAGTGGTGTGCCACAGGGATCTGTGCTGGGGCCTCAACTTTTTATATTTCATATAAATGACTTAGATGAAGAGACCAAAGGTATGGTCGCTAAATTTGCTGATGACACAAAGATAGGTAGGAAAGTAACTTGTGAAGAGGACATAAGGGGGCTACAAAGGGATAGAGATAGGTTAAGTGATTGGGCAAAGACCTGGCAAATGAAGTATAATGTGGGAAAGTGTGAAATTGTCCACTTTGGCAGGAGGAATAAAAAAAAAGAAGCATATCTAAATGGTGAGAGATTACAGAGTTCTGAGATGCAGAGGGATCTGGGTGTCCTAGTGCATGAATCACAAAAGGCTAGTATGCAGGTACAGCATGTAATTATAAAAGCTAATAGAATGTTATCGTTTATTGCGAGGGGTATTGAATACAAAAATATTATTTAAATAAATAATAAAAGTAGGGATGTTATGCTTCAGTTATACAGGGCATTGGCGAGACCACATCTGGAGTACTGTGTACAGTACTGGTCTCCTCATTTAAGGAAGGATGTAAATGCGTTGGAGGCAATACAGAGAAGGTTTACTAGACTAATACTTGGAGTAGGCAGGCTGTCTTATGGAAAGATTCGACAGGCTAGGCTTGTATCCACTGGAATTTAGAAGAGTAAAAGGAGACTTGATTGAAACCTAAGATCCTGAGGGGTCTTGACAGGGTGGATGTGGAAAGGATATTTCCCCTTGCGGGAGAAGCTAGTCCTAAGGGTCACTCTTTAAAAATAAGGGGTTGCCCATTTAAGACAGAGATGAGGAGAAATTTTGTCTCTGAGGGTCGTGAGTCTTTGGAATTCTCTTCCTCAAAAGGCAGTGGAAGCAGAGTCTGAATATTTTTAAGGCAGGGGTCGATAGATTCTTGTTAAGCAAGGGGGTGGAAGGTTATCGCGGGTAGGTGAAAATGTGGAGTAATTCATTCAGCCATGAGCTTGTTAAATGGCGCAGCAGGCTCGAAGGGCCAAGTGGCCTACTCCTGCTCCTAATTCGTATGTTTGTATGTTCTCCATGAAATGTTGAAATAGCCAAGAATGAAATTGAAAGAGACCTAGGAGTCTTAGTGGACTTGACATTCAATATGTTCAACTATTGCAGAGCAACACTCTGCAAAAATAATAGAATGTTGAGTGCTAAAACCAGAACAGTAGAATACACGTGAGGGAGACACGATTAAACAGTATACAGTGCTCTGATAAGACCGTATTTAAGTACTGTGTCCATTTCTGTCATTTGAGGCACAAGGGAGATATTTAAACACTGGAGGCAGTGCATTGTAGAATCACCAGGCTGGTTCCTTGTGTCGGAGGTCTGGGGTGTGAGGGAGGATGAAGAACTTGGACTTTTCAGCCATGAAAGGAGATGTCTAAGAGGTGATCTTGTATATCAATAGTATGGAAAAATTACATTAAATTATGAGAGGAGGATGAGGGTCACAAGAGAAGCAACTAGTATTGAGAAGAGTGCTTTTTTTTAATGTGGGGTCCAGAATTTGGTTGGGAAAGTGAAATACACTTCTTGGGTTTAACAGCATTACTAAGATAGTGAATCTATCCCAGTCAATTCAAGATAATGTGCTACCTATTTATGTAGAAACTAAGCATAAACATCCTATGTTTTCAAGATAAGGGAAAAATGCTTTTCATTAAAGTAGCTTGACTGTTTTTCTTTAAGTATGGTATGTGCTTTCTTTAAAGTTTGTTTCTCAAATTGGGCTCTTGAACTTTAGAGCGTTAACAAAAGGCTAGCATGCATTATGCTACAAGGTATACAAGAAATGTATGGCTCAGAATTGATAAATTGCTCTATTCTGTAGTTAATTGGTACCTGATCCAGAGTGTCACATACAACTAATTGTTGTATGTGACCCCTGTAATCGAGCTGTCAGATTTCCATTAAAGTGAGTAAATGTAGCACTGCGCACTCTGTTATTTAGGACCTCACAGCTGTTTTGTGCACTGATGGTTAGGCTCTTCAAATAGTCTGAAAATATCTTGATAAGATTACTCAGCATTCAGAAGTGTTTATCACTGACATCCCTTAAATCTAATTTTTAATAACTTTTGAAAAATTGCTGAATATTTTTCATTTCAGTAGACATTGATGGTACCTTTGTGCTGTTTATGATGTATGACCTCTCTCTCCTGTTTGCAGTTTCGGTTAGCATGTATGGCGAAAGTGGAATAGTAGTCTAAGTTATTTTACTGCATAGCAGCCAGTGCCTTGGAAAAACTTGATAGATTACATGGTCCAACAGGATGATTTTCCAACCATCATGGAGCAATATCATTTTTAAAAAAAGGAAATTATGGGGTAATCAAAGTTAACTATGACATTTGAAAAATATTTTTTAGAATGCAGGGGCCTGAACCTGAGATGGCAAGAAAGTACTGGATAATACTTAGTTGTTTTATGGATTTAAGATATTACACTGGATTTTTCAGTAAGACTGTCAGATGAAGAATTTCAAAATTACCACTTTTAAAGGGGAATTCATTTCTAACCTTTACAGTTTGCATTTTTTAAATTTATATAATTACCAACATATATTCAGAATATTGTGGTACAGGTTGTCTTTTTAACAGGCTTACCAATTACCCGAGTTCGATGAGTGTCAAAGAGCGTGCCAGGAGCAGCACCAGGCATACCTAAAAATGAGGTGCCAACCTAGTGAAGCTGCAGCACAGGACTACATGCGTAGGAACATAGGAGTAGGAGTAGGCCATTCAGCCCGCCGAGCCTGCTCCACCATTTAATTAGATCGTGGCTGATCACCTACCTCAGCACCACTTTCCCGTGCTATCCCCATATCCCTTGATGTCATTAGTATCCAGGTATCTATCGATTTGGATCTTGAACATGCTCAATGATTGAGCTTCTACAGCACTCTAGGGTAGAGAATTCCAAAGATTCACCACCCTCTGAGTGAAGAAATTCCTCCTCATCTCAGTCTTAAATGGCCTACCCCTTATTCTGGGACTATGTCCCCTGGTTCTAGATTCACCAGCCAGGGGAAACATGCTATCTACCTCCACCCTGTCATGCCCTGTAAGAATTTTATAAGTTTCAATGAGATCACCTCTCATTCTTCGAAACTCTAGAGAATACAGGTCCTGTTTCCTCAATCTCTCCTCGTAAGACAATCCCGCCATCTAGGGATGAGTCTGGTGAACTGCCGTTGCACTCTATGGCAAGTACGTCCTTCCTTAGATAAGGAGACCAAAGCTGTACACAGTACTCCAGGTGCAGTCTGACCAAGGCTTTATATAATTGCAGCAAAACTTCTTTACTCCTACTGTCAAAAACCCCTTGCGATGAAGGCCAACATACCATTTGCCTTCCTAATTTCTTGCTGCACCTGCCTGCTAGCTTTTAGTGACTCATGAACAAGGAAATCCAGGTTACTTTGAACATCAACACTTCCCAACCCCTCTCCATTTAAGAAATAATCTGTCTTTGTTTTTTCTACTGAAGTGGATAACTTCACACTTATTCACATTTCATCTGCCATGTTCTTGCCCATTGACTTAGCTTGTCCAAGTCCCCTTGAAGCCTACTTGCATCCTCCTGATAACTGACATTCCCATCTAGTTTTGTATCATCAGCAAATTTGGAAATATTATATTTGGTCCCCTCATCCAAATAATTTATATAGATTGTGAACAGCTATGGCCCCAACACTGATCCTTACGGTACCCCACTAATAGCCTGCCATCCTGAAAATTACCCGTTTATTCTTACTCTCTGTTTTCTGTCTGTTAATCAATTGTCAATCCATAGCAGTATATTACCCCCAATCCCATGTGCTCTAATTTTGTTTACTTACCTCCTGTGTGAGACCTTATCAAAAGCCTTCCGAAAATCCAAATACACCACATCCAGTGGTTCTCCTTTATCTATGCTACAAGTAACATCCTCAAAAAAAACTCCCAACAGGTTTGCCAAACATGAGTTCCCTCTCAAAAATCCATGTTGACTCTGCCCAATTATATTATTTTTTAAGTGTCTCATTATCACATCCTTTATAAATAGATTAATATTTTCCCTACTACTGACATCAACCTATCAGGTCTGTAGTTCCCTGTTTTCTCTCTCCCTCCTTTCTTGAATAGTGCATGCTAAGCAGAAGCAGCATGAAATAGACAGAGCTAAGCGATCCCACGACCAATGGATCAGATCAAAGCTCTGCAGTCCTGCCATTTCCAGTCATGAATGGTGGTGGACAATTAAACAACTAACTGGAGGAGGAAGCTCTACAAACCACCCCATCCTCAACGGGGGAGCCCAGCATGTCAGTACAAAAGACTAGGCTGAAACATTTGCAGCCACCTTCAGCCAGAAGTGCTGAGTGGATAATCCATCTCTGCCTTCTCCTGAGGTCTCCGGTATCACAGATGCCAGTCTTCAGCCAATTCGATTCACTCCATGTGATATCAAGAAACTCCTGAAGGAACTGGATACAGCAAAGGGGATGGCCCTGACAACATCCCAGCTTTGGTATTGAAGACTCGTGCTCCAGAACTAGCCGTAGAGTTACAACTGGAATCTACCCAACAATGTGGAAAATTGCCCATGAATGGCCTGCCTACAAAAAGGACAAATCAATCTGGCCAATTACTGCCCCATCAGTCTTCTCTCAATCATCAGCAAAGTGATGGAAGGTGTCATTGACAGTGCTATCTAGTGGTACTTACTCAGCAATAATCTGCTCACCAGTGTTCTTTTGGGTTCTGCCCAGACCACTTGGCTCCTGACCTCGTTACAACTTTGGTCCAAGCGTGGACAAAAGAGGGAAGCTGAGAATGACTGCCCTTGACATCAAGGCAGCATTTGACCGAGTGTTGCATCAAGGAGCCCTGGTAAAGATGACATCAATGGGAATCGCGGGAAAGCTCTCCATTGGTTGGATTCGTACCTAGCACAAAGGAAGATGGTTGTGGTTGTTGGAGATCAGTCATCTCAGCCCCAGGACAACCATCAGGAGTTCCTCAGGTAGTGTCCTAGGCCCAACGACCTTCAGCCGCTTTATCAATGACCTTCCCTCCATCGTAAGGTCAGAAGTGGGGATGTTCACAGTTCGTACAACTGTGTTCAGTACTATTTGCGATGACTCATACTGAAACAGTCTGTGCCCGTGTGCAGCAAGACCTGGATGACGTTCAGGCTTGGGCTGATAAGTGGCAAGTAACATTTGTGCCAGACAATGACCATCTCCAACAAGAGAATCTAACTATCTTCCGTTGATGATCAACAGCATTATCATCATTGAATCCCCCACCATCAACATCCTGGGAGGTTACCATGGACTAGAAACATAACTGGACCAGCCATGTAAATACTGTATGGCTACAAGAGCAGGTCAGAGGCTGGGAGTTCTGCGGTGAGTAACTCCCCTCCTGACTCCCCAAAGCCTGTTCATCATCTACAAGGCACAAGTCAGGGGTGTGATGGAATACTCTGCACTTGCCTCGATGAGTGCAGCTCCAACAACACTCAAGAAACTTGACACCATCCAGGACAAAGCAGCCCGCTTGATTGGCCCCCCCATCCACCATTTTAAACATTCATTCCCTCCACCACTAGCGCACAGTGACAGCATCTGTAAGAAGCACTGCAGCAACTCGCCAAGCCTCCTTTGACAGCACCTTCCAAACCCACAACTTCTACCACCTAGAAGGACAAAGGCAACAGACACGTGGTAACACCACCAGCTGCAAGTTCCCCTCTAAGCCACTCGCCATCCTGACTTGGAATTATATTGCCATTCCTTCACTGTTGCTGGGTCAAAAACCTGGAACTCCCTTCCTAACAGCATTGTGGATATACCTACACCAGATGGACTGCAGCAATTCAAGATGGCGGCTCACTGCCACCTTCTCAAGGGCAATTAGTGACGGGCAACAAATGCTGGCCTTGCCAGTGAAACCCTCATCCCAGGAATGAATTAAAAAAGCACATTTTTAGTAAGTGGAATACTATATACTTAAGCTCATCCAAAACCCAGCTGCCTGTATCCTAATTTGCATCAAGTACCCCTGTGTTAGCTGACCTACATTGGTTCCTCCTCAGTTAAAAAATTTCCGTCCTTTTTTTAAATCCCTCCTCCTCCAGCCCCTCAACCCTCCAAGAACTCAGCACTCTTGAATTCTAGCCTTGTGCACATCATCAATTTTCTTCGCTCCACTGTTGGTGGCTGTGCCTTCACTTGCCCATACCCTGAGCTCTGGACTTTCCTCCCTAAAGCTCTTTACCTCTCCTCCTTTTAAGACTCTCCTTAAAACCTACCACTTTGACCAGCCTTTTGTTCAATCACCTGTCCTAATATCTCCTTGTGTAGCTCGGTGTCGAATTATGTTTGATAACACTTTTCCTCCCACAAGCCAAAAGACTTGCAGGTTGGTAGGTAAATTGGCCATTATAATTTGCCACTTGTATAGGTAGGTGGTAGGGAAATATAGGGACAGGTGGGGATGTTTGGTAGGAATATGGGATTACTGTAGGATTAGTATAAATGGGTGGTTGATGGTCGGCACAGACTCGGTGGGCTGAAGGGCCTGTTTCAGTGCTGTATCTCTAAACTAAACTGAACTAAACTAAACTAAGCACTCTTGTAAAACATCTTGGTACGTGTTACTGAATTCAGGGTACTGTATAAATATAAGATGTAACTGCTACCCTGATGGTACAAGTTAGTATATTTGAATAATGTTTTGAGTCCTAGACACAAAATGCTTTGACTTCCTCTGAAGCTCAGAGCACCACTATTTAAGTACTGCGCATGTGTAGTGGTACATTGGATTTCAGAGTGACTGGGAATGTTCAATATGTGTGGTCAATATAACCTGCATGTAAACCTGTTACATCTACCTATTTTTTTGTTTTTGTCAACAAATTTGAGGTAATAGATATAAATAATTCCATTGTGTCAAGCTGTCATGTGTATTGGATTATATGGATTTTAGACTAGGAACCAACTTGACATTGCTATCAAACCAGTACTTTAAATGGATATCAGAATTAGTGTAGTAGGAGTTATTTTGAACCTTGTATGCTTATATTTCGTTCTTTGCTCAGTATTTATACCACTATAGGTAGTGCAAAAATTCTAATCCTACAATGCTGATAATCTAAACAGTTCAAGAAATACCATTGTTTGAATAACTTAATGATTAAAGTAACTGATCATGTATTAATTGAAAGGGTGATGGAAGGAGTCTCAATAATTTTTAAAGGGGAATTCGATATATACTTGAAAAGGAAAACTTTACAGGGTTTTGGGGAAAGGGATGAGTGGGGAATGTTTGGGTCCTTTCAAAGTGCTGGCACAGGCACAATGGTGTGAATGGCCTTTATGTGTTGTAAGGTTCTATGAATTTTTTTTTAGATTGAAGAATATTATCTTGCCTGAAGAAATTTTAAAAATTAGTGAAACTGTTTGATATACAGGGCATAATGAGATGCACAGCATGTATTAGTACCTTTAATGTAGAAAAACATTCCAAGGCACTTCACAGAGGTTTAAATCAGTGAAAAGTGGGTGGCAAGCCAAAGATGGAGGTATTAGGAAAGGTGGTCAAAGAAGTAGATTTTATGGAAGGACCTAAGGGTTTTTTCTAAGGCCACGCTTGTTGACAATGCAACCACTAGATGGTGTACTACTCATGCATGCGCAAATGCACTATCATTGAATGAAACATCACTGTCAGTGACGTCTCAGGCAGCTGCCTGTAATATGTTTTTTAATTTAATCATTCACGGG
Organism: Heterodontus francisci; assembly: GCF_036365525.1. NCBI lineage: Eukaryota > Metazoa > Chordata > Chondrichthyes > Heterodontiformes > Heterodontidae > Heterodontus > Heterodontus francisci. Next base: position 46,188,702 of record NC_090397.1, on the reverse strand, counting down.
ATGTGGGCATCACTGGTAAAGTCAGCATTTATTGTCCATCTCTAATATAGAATCTCAGAGTGTAGGACCTAGATGACTGATAATACAGTAGTTGGATAAATGCCTTCCTATCGTATAGCAATGAACTGAGCAGATTAATTGGTACTTAATGTCATGTGTTGGTATTTAATATAATTTCACTATCTGAACTGTCTAATCTGAATGTCATCTGCTTTATAGTATGACAATATCCACAGCAGCATTGGTAGTGTTTAAGGCCATGAAGGACAATGACACAGAATTAAGACTGATACAATGCCACAAGCGAGAATAAAAAAGGGCATCAAAATGGCCGACATTTTTTGAATTGAAAATGGCAAGAGAAATGAAGGATAATGAAGGAGAAAAAGAAAGATGAGGGGCCAGAAAGTGAAGTCGGGTGAAGGCATAACAACTGATGTTACACATAATAGCAAAAGTGTTAAATGTGTCTTACCTCAGCTTTTACCAAGGAGGTGACTGGTAACTTATTTGATCGTGAAAGGGAACTAGAGCATGATGCACCGTTAAGCTGTGACACTATTCAGATTACTACCGGCTTAGTTTTTGGACAGCTGTGCAAAATTAAGTTGAATAAATTTCAGGCTTGATGAAATGCATGCGAGGAATCTTCAGGGAGGAAAATGCAGAAACTCTGGCGCAAATCTTCCAAAAACCATTGAATACTGAAGAGGTGTGTAGGGATCAAAGAAAGGCTGATGCTACTTTTTTAAAAAAGATATCAAAAGTGACCCAGGAAACTACAGACCAGTGAGTTTGATGTCCATTGTGGTAAAAGTTATGGAAGCCCTTATTAAAGGTAAGATCTTATTGAATTCTTTGAGGATGTGACAAAACACATTGATGAAGGAAGAGCTGTGGATGTGGTGTATATGGATTTTAGCAAGGCGTTTGATAAGGTTCCCCATGGTAGGCTCATTCAGAAAGTAAGGAGGCGTGGTTTACAGGGAAATTTGGCTGTCTGGATACAGAATTGGCTGGCCCATAGAAGACAGAGGGTGGTAGTAGATGGAAAATATTCAATCTGGAGCTCGGTGACCAGTGGTGTTCCGCAGGGATCTGTTCTGGGACCTCTGCTCTTTGTGATTTTTATAAATGACTTGGATGAGGAAGTGGAAGGCTGGGTTAGTAAGTTTGCCGATGACACAAAGGTTGCTGGAGGTGTGGAGGGCTGCTGTAGGTTGCAACGGGACATTGACAGGATGCAGAGCTGGGCTGAGAAGTGACAGATGGAGTTCAACCTGGAAAAGTGTGAAGTGATTCATTTTGGAAGGTCGAATTTGAATGCAGAATACAGGCTTAAAGACAGGATTCTTGGCAGTGTGGAGGAACAGAGGGATCTTGGGGTCCACGTCCATAGATCCCTCAAAGTTGCCACCCAAGTTGATAGGGTTGTTAAGAAGGCGTATGGTGTGTTGGCTTTCATTAACAGGGGGATTGAGTTTAAGAGCCGCGAGGTTATGCTGCAGCTCTATAAAGCCCTGGTTAGACCACACTTGGAATATTGTGTTCAGTTCTGGTCGCCTCATTATCGGAAGGATGTGGAAGCTTTAGAGAGGGTGCAGAGGAGATTTACCAGGATGCTGCCTGGACTGGAGGGCATGTCTTATGAAGAAAGGTTGAGGGAGCTAGGGCTTTTCTCATTGGAGCGAAGAAGGATGAGAGGTGACTTGATAGAGGTGTACAAGATGATGAGAGGCATAGTTAGAGTGGATAGCCAGAGACTTTTTCCCAGGGCGGAAAGGGCTATCACCAGGGGGCATAATTTTAAGGTGATTGGAGGAAGGTTTAGGGGAGATGTCAGAGGTAGGTTCTTTACACAGAGAGTGGTGGGTGCGTGCAATGCACTGCTAGCGGAGGTAGTAGAAGCAGGTACATTAGGGACATTTAAGCGACTCTTGGATGGGTACATGGATGATAGTAGAATGAAGGGTATGTAGGTAGTTTGATCTTAAAGGGTCGGTACAACATCGTGGGCCAAAGGGCCTACACTGCTGTACTGTTCTATGTTCTATATGAGTAAATGAAGGGGGGATCTTGCCAATCTAACTTGCTGGTTTTCTTTGTGAGTTTGATAAGGCTAAAGCAGTAAATGTGCTTGGATTTCAGTAAGGTCTTTGATATACCTCCGCAAAGTCTGGTTCTGAAAATAAAGCCTGAATTGGTGGAAATATTCTACAATGAATACATAATTGGTTTATTAGTAGAACCCAGAGGGTAGTGATGCAGGCATTTTCATCAGCCTGGAAAAATGTTATGTGGGGCTTCAGTGGGCTCTCTCTTTTAGGATCTCTTTTGTTTAATACCTTTATAAATAGGGTCCTACAAAATTCATGGCCGTGAAAAATGCGTAAGGACTGTGAAATCTTGGGTCCTCTGTGAAATCGGCCATTTTGCAAACATTGCGTATTTTATTCATTGACACAAGGTCACCTTGCTGATTGGGCATGTTGTGAACACCACGCGTTTTAGTGAGTGACACAAGGCTGAGCTCACTGGGCATGTTGCGAATATCACGTGTTTTAGTGATTGACACAAGGGTCATCTTGCTGATTTGTAGATGAGGGAGGGATTCCAGTGTAGTTTTGAGATTAACAGTCTCAAGTATTAGCAGATAAGTGAGAATGCCAGAATGAGCAAATCAAAACAGTCACAACCATTACAGCAGCACATCGAGTGAAAGAATATGGAAGCCAAAATTTGCATGCCGATGGTGGAATACTGTTTTGCACAAGCTGCAATGTTTCATTGGATCACACCGGCAGCGGTTCAGCATCACTTAGAGTCTGAAAGCCATCGCAGCAGAAAGAGAGCATCCGACACTGCACTGCTGGAAAACGAACACACAAAACAAACAAGCAACGATTTCATCTCTCTTTAAGAAGTCGACAGAAAGTTCAGAAAATCGTCAGTTGGTTACAGTGAAACTTATGAATGCTTTTGCAAGCACCAACAAACTATTGGAAAAACTTGATCACCCAAAGCTGCGGGTATTCGTTCAACGTAATGTGCAAAATGGTAGTTGCTTGCCAAGTGCAAGTAAATTGTGACAGGACTACTTACTGAAGGTTTTTGCTACACATTGTGAGGAGATGAAGTCTCAGATAGGAACATAGGAAGATAGGAACAGGAGTAGGCCATTCAGCCCATCGAGCCTGTCCCACCATCCAATGAGATCATGGCTGATCTGCGGCCTAACTCCATATACCTGCCTTTGGCCCATATCCCTTAAAATCTTTGCTTAACAAAAATCTATCTCAGATTTAAATTTAACAACTGTTCTAACTGCTTCAACTGCTGTTTGTGGGAGAGAGTTTCAAACCTCTACCACCCTTTGCGTGAAGAAGTGCTTCCTGACATCTCTCCTGAACGGTCGGTCTGGCCCTAATTTTTATACTATGCCCTCTAGTTTTAGAATCTCCAGCCAGTGGAAATAGTTTATCTTATATAGCCTGTCTTTTCCTGTTCATATCTTGAAGACTTCAATCAGATCACCCTTTAATCTTCTAAATTCTAGCGAAAACAGGCCTAATTTAGTTTAGTTTAGTTTAGACATACAGCACTGAAACAGGCCCTTCGGCCCACCGGATCTGTGCCGACCATCAACCACCCATTTATACAAATTCTACACTAATTCCATATTCCTACCACGTCCCCACCTGTCCCTATATTTCCCTACCACCTACCTATCCTAGGGGCAATTGCTAATGGCCAATTTACCTATCAACCTGCAAGTCTTTGGCTTGTGGGAGGAAACCGGAGCACCCGGAGAAAACCCACACAGACGCGGAGAACTTGCAGACTCCACACAGGCAGTACCCAGAATTGAACCCAGGTCGCTGGAGCTGTGAGGCTGCGGTGCTAACCACTGCGCCACTGTGCCGTGTAGTCCAGGTATCATTATTGTAAACCTATGTTGCACACCTATCAAGGCTAATATATCCTTCCTAAGGTGTGGTGCCCAGAACTGCTCACAGTACTCCAAGTGGGGTCTAACCAGGGTTTTGTACAGCTACAGCATAACCTCTGTGTCTTTATACTCCAGTCCTCTAGCTATAAAGGCTCGCATTCCATTGGCCTTTTTGATTATTTTCTGCACTTGCTCGTGGCATTTTAAAGATCTATGCATCTGGACCCCCAAGTCTCTGGACATCCACTGTACTTAACCTCTTCCCATTTAGAAAGTACCCTGCTCTATCCTTTTTTGGTCCAAAATGGATAACCTCACACTTGCCCACATTCAAATCCATCTGTCCCAGTTTTACCCATTCACCTAGTCTGTCAATGTCTCCTTGCAATTTTATGCTATCATCTAGACTGTCTACAGTGCCGCCTAACTTTGTATCATCAGCAAATTTGGATATATGACTTACTATGCCATCATCCAAGTCGTTAATGAATAATGTGAATAATTGAGGCCCCAACACAGATCCCTGTGGGACACCACTAGTCACATCCTGCCAATCAGAGTACTTGCCCATTATCCCCACTCTGTCGCCAAGCACTCAACCAGTTTCCTAACCATGTCAATAATTTGCCTTCAACTCCATGGGCTTCTACCTTAGTTAACAGTCTCTTACGTGGGACTTATCAAATGCTTTCTGGAAGTCCATATAAATAACATCCATAGACATTCCCCTGTCCACTACCTTAGTCACCTCTTCAAAAAATACAATGAGATTTGTCAGGCATGACCTTCCCGTCATGAATCCATGCTGGCTGTCCCTGATTAACTGAAATTTTTCTAGGTGTTCAGTCACCCTATCCTTGATTATAGCCTCCAGCAACTTCCCCACCACAGATGTCAGGCTAACTGGTCTGTAATTTCCTTGGTTTCCCCCTTTCACCCTTCTTTAAAAAGTGGAGTGACATGTGCAACTTTCCAATCTAGAGGGACCACTCCTGAATCCAGGGAGCTCTGAAAGACTATAGTTAGGGCATCTACAATGTGCTCCCCTACTTCCTTTAACACCCTCGGATGGAAACCGTCAGGTTCTGGGGATTTCTCACTCTTTAGTTCCATTAATTTCCTTGTTACTGATGTCTTCCTTCCGTTAATTGTATTCTGTCCCCTATTGGCTATTAATTTTTTCGGGACTTCTGGCAAGTTATCCTCCTTTTCAACTGTAAATACTGACGTCAAATAATTGTTCAACATGTCTGCCATTTCCCCACTATCAATGACAATATCTCCATTTTTCAGCTTTTAGTGGGCCTACATTGCTCTTGACCACCCGCTTTCCCTTTATGTAACTATAAAATTTTTTCTTATTGATTTTGATGTCGCTTGCAAGTTTCCTTTCATAATCCCTTTTAGTAGTTCTTATAAGCTGCTTTGTGACCCTTTGCTGGTCTTTGTATCTATCCCATTCGGCCGGATCTGTGCTGCGTTTTGCATTTTTGTAAGCTCTTTTAGTTTTATGCTATCCCTAATCTCTTTAGTTGACCATGGCTGTTTTGTCTGTGAAGTGGAGCTTTTTCTTCTCGGGTATATACTCTCACTGTATTTTGTTAAATGTTTCTTTAAATATTCTCCACTGTTCTTCAGTCATTTGACCCATTAACAGATCTTCCCAGTTTACCGTGGACAGTCTCTGTCTCATCCTGTTAAAGTCAGCCGTACCCAAGTCTAAAATTTGAGTAGCTGATTCGTGCTTTTCACTTTCAAACACTACCTTGAATTCGATCATGTTGTGATCACTATTTGATAAATGTTCACGCATAGTTAGGCTACTAATTAAATTTGGCTCATTACTCATAAGTAAATCTAACATTGCCTGTCCCCTTGTTACATCAAAGACATATTGTTGTAGGAAACTATCCCGGACACATTCCAGAAATTCACTACCTTTCTGATGGATGCTAGTCTGCCTCTCCCAATCTATGTGTAAGTTAAAATCCCCCATTAATACTACTCTGCCTTTGTTACACACTTGCCTAATTTGTGTATTTATACAATCTAACACCTCAGAACTGCTACCAGGGGGTCTATATACAACAGCTATTACAGTTTTAGATCCTTTTCTGTTCCTCAGTTCCACCCATAAGGTCTCCACTGGATGCTTTCCTCTCATTATATCCTCCCTCTCCAATGAGGTGATATTATTTCTAATCCCTCTGCCATTTTTCCTGTCCCTCCTGTAAACTTTATAACCAGGTATATTTAGCTCCAGTCCCGACCATCCTGCAGCCACGTCTCCGCAATGGCCACCACATCATAATCTTCCATTTGCATTTGCACCTGCAGCTCATCTAGTTTATTCCTTACACTTATATATAGAACTCCTATTTGGGCCATAGCCCCTAACCTGTCCCTCAGCACTGATGCTTTATTCGCCTGTTTATTATTTCTTTCTTCTGGTTTAACCAGTGTACTTCTTGTGGTTTTGCCATTATCTGCAGTTCCTGAAGTAGGGTTCCTGACTGTTTCTTTACTCTGCCCTGCTACTTGTTTTTGAAACTGTCTTGACTCCCTCCCCCCACCCCACAATTTAAAGTCCTTGTGACCACCCTATTTATCCTTTCCGCTAGTACACTGATTCCAGATCGGTTCAGGTGGAGCCCGTCCCAACGGTACAGTTCCCTCCTGTCCCAGTACTGATGCCAGTGCTCCATGCAATGGAACCTCTCTTTCCCACACCACTCCTTTAGCCTCGTGTTTACTTCCCTAATTTTCTTATCCCTATGCCAATTTGCATATGGTTCGGGTAATAATCCAGAGATATAACCCTTGAGGACCTGTTATTAAATTTTGTTCCTAGTTCCTGATAATCCCCAAACAGGTCCTCTTGCCTAGTCTTGCCTATGTTGTTTGTCCTAACGTGGACCACAACAACTGGATCCTCCCCCTCCCTCTCCAATATCCTTTCAGGCTGGTTAGAGATATCCCTCACCCTGGCACCGAGTAGGCAACATACCATGTGGGACTCTCGGTCCTGTTTACAAAGGATGCTATCAGTACCTCTAATTATGGAATCCCCTACCACTTTTTTCCCCCCCTGTTTGAATGGCCTCCTGTACCACGGTGCAGTGGTCAGTTTGCTCATCCTCCCTACAGTCCTTTTCCTCATCCACACAGGGAGCAAGTATCCCGTACCTGTTAGACAAGGTTAAGGGCTGAGGCTGCTCCATTGCTGAATTCACTTGCAGTCACACCCTCCTGTTCCTGACCACTGGCCGAATTTGAGATACTTAATCTACGGGGTGTGACTGCCTTGAGCACAGTGTCCAGGAACCTCTCCTCATCCCTGATGTGCCGCAGTGACTGAAGCTCAGACTCCAGCCCATCAACTCTGAGCCGATGTTCTTCGAACTGCAAGCACTTGCTGCAGATATGGTCACTGTGGCTCGCAATGGGATCTATCAGTACCCACATCATGTAGCTATGGCACATCGCCTGCCCTGCCAGATCTACTTTACTTCAGTTAATTAGTTTTTCAAATTTAGTGCAGATTCCCTACCAGTTTTCCCGTGACATCACTTTTTTCAGATTTTTCTTGGTTTCAGTTGGAACACTGAAGCAGTGAAAGCAGCTCCACCCCTCTGGGTCCGCTCTACCTCCGCTCCCCGGTGACTAGGCCGCAAAATCCCCGAGGTAAGTTATTTATACTCACAGCTCCGATTCTCCGCCCCTCCGGGTCCACTCTACCTCCGCTCCCTGGTGACCTGAATGCATGTGAGTCCTTTGCAATTATTTGTGATGAGTTCTTCGATGAGCAAGACAGCTATGTGCTGCATGTTTTGTTTGATTTTATGTCCAGTAAGGCCGAAGATGTACAGTCAGGAAAGCTAACAGTACTCGCAGACTGCATCCAATTGTAACTTGTTAATTATGCCACAGTTTCCCAAACAATAATCAAAACTCTTTCAAAATACAGAGCAGATTTCAACAAAGTATCTGCTTTCATTCATGACAATGCAACTTAGATGACAAAATCTTTCAAAGCTGTGCTCCAAGATGTAATGCTTAATGCTGTCCATATTACATGTAATATATAATTTCTCGTCAGTGAGCTGTGGAAAAGCAAGTTTTGTAAAGTCGACAAACTTGTCAGCTACATTAAAAAGATCTTCAAACATTGCCCTAGCTGCAAGCTTCGATACAGGCAAATACTGAAATTGAGGAACAAAACATTGCCCTTCCTCCAGATCCAGTAATTACACGTTGAAATTCTTGGTTTTGGGCAGTACAGCACCTTGCAGGTCACCTGAAATCCTACTCCGGCTTTGTCTCAGAAGAGCTCACACGGACATCGAAAACACAGGCTTTAACAGCCATTGTAACCCTGCTCAGCTTAATGAGGTTCAGTTTGTTGCCAAGAATGCTACACGACTGACGAATTTAATCATTTGGTTTGAATCTCGACTTGTCATAATCTACAAAGCTTACAATAAAGAAATGTATGTACTGCTCTGGGCAGAAGCACAGTCAAACGATCAACACTGTGATGCTGAGTTAAATGCCTGTGCTCAAGAGGTGTTTTCTTGCATGGCAAAGAAGCTCAAACAATATTACTGCTATGGGGAAGGGTCAAGCAGTGAAGAAAAAGCAGCTTGGAGGTTTCTACAACTTTCTGCAGTGCTCTGAAAACTCTGTGTGTCTGTGATCCTGCACAAATGCACCTGTTGATGGATTTAAATTTGTTTGATGTGATTCCTCGCTTTGACAAGAACTGTAGGCTGGAGGTACCTGCTTATAAAAGCATTGCAAAAGAAACAGATTGTACTTTGCCTGTGCTGCAGTTTTGGAACTCAGTGGACTGCAGAATCCTCCACTTTGCAAGGCAATTCCAACAAACTCTGTGGACGCGAAGAGAGCTGAGTCTAAACATGGTCAGCTGTCCACAGCAGAGAGACAAGGAATGAAGAAAGAGATGGTTGCAGGTTGTTCCATGCTCACATTGAACCACTGACTTCAATGAGTCAAGAATGTGACCTGTCTATAGTCAGCTCTTTACGATAGCTTTTTGAGTGTACAATAAATGCCACTTGAAACCTGAAACCTCCCTTGTCTGTATTTTTGTTTTAAGTAAATTATTTTCATGGTTTGTTGTGACAGTGAAATTTGCGCTTTAAATACGTGAAATCATGAAATTCATGATTCTTAAAATGCTGTGACTGTAAAATTTGTAGAATTTGACCATGAATTTGGGAGGGCCCTACTTATAAATGATCTGGAACTTGAAGTCACAAGCACAGTGCAGATGTATTAAATGTGTGAATGGTACAAAGTTAATGAAGGCAGTAGACTCCAGAGCTGAGTAGGATAAGCTACAGGAAGATTTGAATATACAGGTTTTCAGAATGGCTGGTTAATGAATGAAAAGTGTAGTTAATAAAATATCTTACTGTCATATCAACCTGTGTGTGTTTCTAACAAGCCAAGTTACCTTAATAGAAGAGAGCAACTTTTTTTTTTAAAGTGGAAAATCTTCAAAATAAGGAATTTTCCACTGGTAGTAGCAACTGCATTGATCAACCAAATTTATAATGGCAACCTGATTTAAATGCAACCAATAAAGAAATAATACAAGGAAGCAATACAAGGAAGGAAATAATACTGAGCAAACTGATGGAGCTGCGGGCTGATAAGTCCCCGGGTCCTGATGGACTTCATCCTCGGGTGTTAAAAGAGGTGGCTGATGAGGTAGTTTTTGTGTTGTTAATTTTTCAAAATTCGCTAGATTCTGGAAAGGTTCCATCAGACTGGAAAGTAGCAAATATAACACCTCTACTCAAAAAGGGGGGGAGGCAGAAAACAGTTAACTATAGGCCAGTTAGCTTAACATCTGTCATTTGGAAGGTATTAGAACTGATCATTAAGGAGGCCATTGGAGCAAAGGAGCAGGAGTAGGCCATTTCAGCCCATTGAGCCTGCTCCGCCATTCAATACGATCATGGCTGGTCATCCACTTCAATGCCTTTTCCCCGCACTGTTCCCATATCCCTTTATGTCATTGGTATTTAGAAATCTGTCGATCTCTAAACATACGCAATGACTGAGCTTCCTCAGCCCTCTGGGGTAGAGAATTCCAAAGATTCACAACCCTCTGAGTAAAGAAATTTCTCCTCATCTCTGTCCTAGGTGGCTTCTCCCTTTATTTTGAAATTGTGTCCCCTGGTTCTAGACTCCCCAAACAGGGGAAACATCTTAGCTGCATCTACCCTGTCTATCCATTTAAGTATTGTAGGTTTCAATGAGATCACCTGTCATGCTTTGAAACTCTAGAGAATACAGGCCCAGTTTCCCCAATCTCTCTCTTCATAGGACACAGTACTCCAGGTGCTGTCTAACCACGGTTCTATACAATTGAAGCAAGACTTCGCTACTCCTGTACTTAAATCCTCTTGTGATAAAGGCTAACATACCATTAGCTGTCTTAATTGCTTGCTGCACCTGCACGTTAGCTTTCAGTGATTTATTGACGAGGATACCCAGGTCCCTTTGTACATCTACACTTTCTAATCTCTTACCATTTAAGAAATACTCTGCACATCTGTTCCTCCTACTAAAATGGATAACCTCACATTTTTCCACATTATATTCCATCTACCATGTTCTTGCCCACACACTAAGTCTTTCCAAATCCTCTTGCAACCACTTTTGCATCTTCCTCACAACACACATTCCCACCTAGTTTTGTGTCATCTGCGAACTTGGAAATATTACATTTGGACTGAACATCCAAATCATTGATATATATTGTGAACAGCTGGGGTCCAAGTACTGATTCTTCTGGTACCCCACTAGTCACAGCCTGCCAATGTGAGAATGACCCGTTTATTCCTACTCTCTGCTTTCTGCCTGTTAACCAACCATTAATCCATAACCAACCTCCTGTTGGGAACTTAATCAAAAGCCTTCTGAAAATCCAAGTATACCACGTCCACCAACTCCCCTTGATCAAATCTGTTCATACCATCCTCAGAAAACTCCAACAGGTTTGTTAAACATGATTTCCCATTCATAAATCCATGTTGACTATGCCCAATCGGATCATTATTATCCAAGTGTCCATTTACCACATCCTTTAAAATAGATTCTAACATTTTTCCTACTACTGATGTAAGGCTAACAGGTCTGTAGTTCCCTGTTTTCTCTCCCCCCTCCCTTAAATAGTGGGGTGACATTTGCAACCTTCCAATCTGCAGAAACCACTCCAGAATCTATGGAAGATGATCACCAATGCATCCACTATCTCCATAGCTGCCTCTTTCAACACTCTGGGTTGTAGAATATCAGGTCCTGGGGACTAATCAACCTTCAGCCCCACTAATTTCTCCAATACAGCCTTCTTACTAATAATTTCCTTCAATTCCTCATTCTCCCTAGTCCCTTGGATCTCGAATTCTGGGAGATTTCTTGCATCTTCCTCTGAAGACAGTCACAAAGTAATCATTTAACTTCTCTGCCATTTCTGTATTCCCCATTATAAATTCTCCTGACTCTGCCTGTAATGGACCCACATTTGTCTCAGCCAAACATTTCCTTTTTACGTACTTACAGAAGCTTTTACAGTCTGGGCACTTAGAAAAACTCAAGGTAATCGAGAATAGTCAGCATGGTTTTGTGAAAGGGAAATCATGTTTAACAAATTTATTGGAGTTCTTTGAAGGAGTAACATGCGCTGTGGATAAAGGGGAGCCTGTTGACGTACTGTTCTTGGATTTCCAGAAGGCATTTGACTAGGTTCCACATTAAAGGTTATTGTGCAAAGTAGGAGCTCATGGTGTAGGGGGTAACTTATTAGCATGGATAGAAAATTGGCTGGCTGGCAGAAAACAGAGTATGCATAAATGGGTCCTTTTCTGATTGGCAGGATGTGACGAGTGGCGTCCCGCAGGGGTCTGTGCTGGGCCCTCAACTTTTTACAATATATATCAATGACTTAGATGAGGGGAGCGTTGGCATGGTAGCTAAATTTGCAGAAGACACAAAGATAGGTAGGAAAGTGGGTGTTATGCTTCAGTTATACAGGGCATTGGTGAGGCCACATCTTGAATACTGTGTGCACTTTTGGTCTCCTTGTTTAAGGAAGGATATAAATGCATTGAGGCAGTTCAGAGGAGGTTTACTAGATTGATACCTGGTTGTCTTATGAGGAAAGGCTGGGCAGATTGGGCTTGTTTGCACTGTAGTTTAGAAGAACGAGGGGAGACTTGATTCAAGTATATAAGATCCTGAACGGTCTTGACAAGGTGGATGTAGAAAGGACATTGTGGGTGAGTCCAGAACTAGGGGGCACTGTTTAAAAATTAGGGGTTGCCCTTTTAGGACAGAGACGAGGAGAAATATTTTCTGAGGGTTGTGCGACTTTGGAACTCTCTGTCTCAGAAGGTGGTGGAGGTGGGGGTCATTGAATATTTTTAAGGTTGTGGTGGATAGATTCTTGTTAGGCAAGGGAATCAAAGGTTATTGGGGGTAGATGGGAGTGCGGAATTAGAGACACAAACAGATGAGCCATGATCTTATTGAACGGCGGAGCAGGTGTGAGGGGCCGAATAGCCTACTTCTCCGAATTCGTATGTTTGTATGTAATACACTTTTAAAACCAATTTAACTCACTCCATGTGTCTCTGACTCTCACCCAGGTATATTTCTGAAACTAATCAGATGACTTTTTTTTCTTGTTTGCCTGGTAGTCTTATCCTGGAAAAAAGTTGCTGGTCTGCAGCTTGAGGCTTCAGCCGCAAGGCAGAACGAAATAGCAGTTTACAGTAGCTCATGCTATTGGAAGCTGTCACTTTTTATATTTGCTAAGAGCAGCGAGAAGAAAAAGCAGAAATGAAACTCCTAGTTTACTGCCAGAAAAGAAAATGGGTCTCCTTGGCTCTTGGACCACCTTTTCCTCTACTTCCATTTCTATCTGCACCACCCGCTCCAAAATCCCCTACCTCTCCTTCACCTCACTTATTTCTATGTTTTGTGTCTCATATTTTTAATTTTGTTCATTATAGCCCCTTGTAACTCCTATTAACGTCACTTTAACTATTCAACCATCTCCTGTTTTCCAATTAAGGACTTTAGAGGTAATTCTGCTTCTCATGTTTTTGTGTGTTTTTTTCCCCCTTTGTTCCTTGAAATGTTGTTCTGTAATTTCTTCCAGTTCTGATAAGACCATGCAGGAAAAGTTATCAGTCCTTTACAGATGCTGAGTATTTCCAGCACTGTCTGTTTTTATTTCAGATTTCCAGCATCTGCAGTTTTTAGCTTTTTCCACAAACCTAATGTGAGGAACTTCATTATTGTAGGAGGATGAGAGTAATTAGTTCGTGCTCTTTCTCATTCAGAGGAGGTCTGCAATGTAGGAAGATCAAAGAAAGGATGAGGTGGGCAAAATGTCTAAAAGGAGGGGCATAAGGTGGAGTCTTTAAGTATATACTACTACAATATATGCAATGCCAAAAGTGTTAAAATCTCTCACATTTTAGGGGTTTCCATTGCACTGGATTGATTCTGGGTAAGTCGAGGCACAAGTCTATAGAGAAACCATAAATGTGAAGTTAAGACCTATATATGTGCCAAGTTCGTAACCTCCAAGGAATTCAGTTAAGATTATTTCCACTTCAGTGGCGACAACAAAAGTTGATATCCATTGCAAATAGATTTTTAACTTGGTTATTGCATTCAATTTAATTATGACATTGGAATAACTGTCTTAAGAATTTTTTCGACAAAGTGGAAGGAAACTGTAAGGATTTTTTTTCTTCGAAAGTGCATTCTTTTAAAAAAAAAACGTCAACTGTGGCACTGGTATGAACATGTTAAAGTAGGGTATCTCCCCCTTCTACGATGCTCTGGTGATCAATAGTATGAGGAACCACCCGTATTCCATGGAGTGGCTTCATTGCAAACTGTGGATAAAGCTGCAGATCAGCTTAAAGACTGCTCAGATCCTTGTAGCCTGGTTTTCCAGGATCAGCCAAGGTCTCCTTAGCTCATAGTTTCCTTTCCTGGGAGTCATACTGCCTCGTAGTAGCCCTCCAGATTGTCTAAAGTCATACATCTAATTATTTGCAACTCTTTACTATAAGATCTGTAGGTTGGTGTTAAAGCTGATGATAAACTGGTATGATGCTTCCTTCCTCTTTGGGAATAAGTTGTGCAATGACTTAAAATTTTTTTTTAAACAAAATGTCAACTTTTGTCTCGTTCACAGGCTGAAGAAAATGTAACTGTTATTTTCCTCAGTGAGATTGTTTGGGAAAAATTTCGGCCAAATACAGGCTGCTTTGAGCCTTTAACCTTGTATTTCCCTGACTACAGCAAAGGTAAAATGCAACTATTTATAGCTTTCATTCTTTGGTAATACACAGTAACACTATAGAGAAAAGATTCTTAAAAAGGCACATTACAGTAAATGAGGTTCTTTCGAAGTGTGGTCACTGTTGTAATGTAAGAAATTTGCTAATTTTCACACAACAAACTTCCACAAGCAACAAAATGATAATGACCAGATAATCTGTTTCTGTGATGTTGATTGAGGGATAGTACACCGGCTCTTCAATATAGTGCCATGGAATCTTTTACGTCCACCTGAGAGGGCAAATGGGGCTTCGGTTTAACGTCCCATCTGAAAAATGGCACTTCTGACAGTGTAGCACTCCCTCAGTACTGCACTGGAGTGTCAACCTTGATTTTTTTTTTACTGAAGTCTCTGGAGTGGGACATGAACCCACAACCTTCTGACTCTGAGGTGGGAGTGCTACCAACTGAACCACAGCTGACGCACATGAGACACACTTACATATAATATTGCATGAAACAAACTTTTATTTGTTTACGATCACTGCAGTTTAATAAATTGAAATTCTGCATTCATTTTCTTTCAAAACTTGATTGCTGAGTCCTGCTGCACTTTTTTCACCCTGATATTTCTTCTGTTCTTAGCCTTACAAATTGGGTCAAACATCTGCTATTTTGGTCCACGTAATAAAAGATGATGAGCGAATGGGTAGGATTTGTACTTTTAACATCAGCTCCACTCAAAACAGTTGAGAAGCCCAATCCTCAACATACCTTGACTGAGTAGTAACAGCACTTTAGAAATGATGAGCAACTGTGGAACTTGACTAGTAATTGTTGTTTTTTTAGGGTTTTTTAACAACAAAAGGGTTTTTTTAGCAATGAGGGATTGGCAGTTATGCAGCTTGTGGCAGATGTTATGACTGTGCTTCTATATTTTTAAAGTATTTTTTGAGGACTCATATATTTTAGAATTATGAACATTGTTTTATTTGGGAAAACTGAAAAGGAATCCATGGATTTTTTTTTCACTGGAGTCATTGAAGGGACACTGAGAAAACAACATTTGCTGGAAGTCACCTGTCTTTAGTTAAATAGCCAGCAGGGGCTTTTTGACCTGGGGAAGATGTTTACAGAGAAGTGACAGGTCAAAATTCATAAGGGTCAGGGTGCTTGACTCTTGAGATGTTTTCGGTTTTGCTTTGGACAGTGAATTGTGGTGTGGCGTGTTTTGAAAGTTTTTAAAAAAAAAACAGCCAAGAGAGCAGTCACCCCAGCTCAGCCTTTTCCATTTCTTTGAGAAGCTCTTTGAAGAGAGTGTAAGAAATAGAGAAATTGATGCTGCATTCCTCCTGAAAGTCCTGCCAGAAACCCCTGATGCCGCATTTCGCCTGGAAAACCTGCCAAACTGATCTTCAACATTGCCTGAAAAGAACTCTTCTAGAAAGGTCCCAGCGATAGCCGTCTACGTGTATTTGGGACGCAAAACCAAAAAAGCGACAACTGACAACTTCCCATTTTTTTTCTTCAAGAATTAGCAAATATTTGGCCAAAGTATTTTTTTTTGTCTCTTTTTAGAGCTGTTACAAAAAAAAAGTCTTTTGGTTAACCGGTGTGTGTGTGTTTGAGGGGCTAAGGAAAAAGGGAACTTTCATATTTTACTCTGCATGCTAATGCTTTGCTTTGTTAGTGGTTATGTCTTGCTTTATAATAAACTGATAATTTTGTTGTTTATTAAAGAAACCTGGTTGATGTATTTTATTCTGGGATAAAAGTAGAGTCTGTGATTGACCGTATCGGTAACTGGGTAAACATTTAAATATATGTTGTCAGGAAAACCACACCTGCCAAAATGAGAAATATTAATTTCGTCATATGGAACATTAATTTTAAACTGTTACTGGACTGAAAAAAAATAGTTTGGTTCAAAAGACCACCGAAACATGACTGCTTGTTTTGCATTCTAAAAGACATGAAAAAAAAGGAGACAAGGGGAACTGCTCACTGATTTAATTAACGAGAGATTGGTCTGGGCAACCGTGATGCACATCTTGTCTGTGTAAGAGACAGCACTACACCATGCAAACCCCCCCCACCACTGAGAGCTTTGAAATCCACAAAGTGCAGGAAAGGATGTCCCAGGTAGGGAGTAGGTCACATGATTAACCTGCTGGTCAACTTGGAGTTTTGAATTGTGCTCACAGAACAGCTTGAAGAAAGACTGCAACTGAACTTGAAGAGAGCACCACTTTCTCTCGAATTTCCAGGCACCCACGGAAGCCACTTAAACCTCAAGAAAGAAGACTCCTGCAGCTAAACAAGTGAAAGTGTGCACTGGGCCCTAACGAAAACTGCAAGATTTAACTGCAGTCAAAAACTGTACATCTAATCCACAAACAGTAAATGAACTCCAGCTATTGCTCCTCCTGTCTCTATTTGCTTGTGTGTTTATTGCGTGGCATGACAGCATCTATTCATGTTTCAAAAATAGTTACATTTTGGCCTGATGGACATTTTTGAAAAATCAGCAAGGGTGTTCTGTTTTAGTGTAAAATCCTGGAGCAGCTTCTTTGACACAGTGGAATCAATCCTCAGGGCCGGTGACCTAAATTAACTCCTGGGTTGGTACCACCTTGTTACTTTAAAAAAAAAAAAATTCTCATCCTTGTTTTCAAGTCCCTCCATGGCCTCTTCCCTCCCGGTCTCTTTAACTTCTTAGAGCCCTCAGATGTCTGTGCTCCTCCACTTCTGACCTCTTGCGTATCCCAGATTTTCATCGCTCCACCATTAGTGGCTGTGCCCACAGCTACCAAGGCCCTATGCTCTGGAATTCTCTCCCTGGACCTTCAACTAAAGGTTTTGAATCTGGAAAGAGGCTAGGAGATTCACTAGCATGTATTAAGCTCAGCTAATGAATTTGTGGGGTCATGGGGGTTGGGTGGGAAAAGGTTGTTTTATTTTAGTCCATTTAAATTAATTTCATTTTGGACTCTTGCAGTGGGAACTTGTTCCAACTGTTCTATCTGAATTTTTGCTGTTGTGTTCTTCCAACAATTTCTGTTCATTTCTAAATATTTAATTTTGGTTACGTGGAGATTTCTAAATGATCTAGGTATATGACTAATATCAAATAAGACATGAACTAAATTAATATATTGTAATGTGACAGTTACCATCACTGAAACTGCTTATTTCTAACTTCAGTTGACCTCCAGAAAATTCTTTCACATGATCATCCTCCAGAGTTCTCTGCAGATTTTTATGCTTCTTACGTTAACATTCTACTTGGAGTGTTCTACGCTGTCTGCCGAGATTTAAAAGAGTTGCGACATCTGGTAAGTTTTTAATGATATGTATGGAAGTGAATGTTTTTTCTCCTCATTCCCCCACCCCCCCCCTTCTGTATGAGCTGCATTCTGAGAGAGTCAGATATCTGCCAGTGTTGCTGTGAGGTGGTCACCTAGATGGTGGTTGAGAGAACTTTACCTGTGTTTTCCATCCTCACTGCAGTGTTGCTGAGATTGGGAAGCCTGTGAAGTAGGTGTACGTTTGATTGACCAGCAAGTCTGGCTCATTGGTCAACTATTCCAAGATTTTATTAATCACTGGAGGCTTGGATTCTTCCCACTTTGTTACAGATAACTCCATAATTGATTGCCTGAACAGGTAGAGCAGTTCTGGCTAGACACACAGCTTCAAACTTGCCAGTCCCCCGTGCCTGTAATGGGATTGTTGAGGTTGGTGTTCGGACCAAAGACAGAGCAGCAGATCGGGAGAGTAATAAAGCCGAAGGTACTGACGAGTGGATGATCCATCTCTTCCTCCTCCTGAGGTCCCCAGCATTGCATGCCAATCTTTAGCCAACTCAGTTCACTTGACATGATATCAAGAAATGGCTGAAGGCACTGGATACTGCAAAGGCTGACAGCATCCTGCAGTAGTACTGAAGTCTTGTGCTCCAGAACTAGTCGTGCTCCTCGCCATGCTGTTGCAGTACAGCTACAACACTGGCATCTACTCGACAATGTGAAAAATTGCCCAGGTATGTCGTATCCACAAAAAAACATGACAAATCCAATCCGGCCAATTACCGTCCCATCAGCTTCCTCTCGATCATCAGCAAACTGATGGATGGTGTCGTTGACAGTGCTTTCAAGTGGTACTTACACAGCAATAGCCTCCTCACAGATGCTCAGTTTGGGTTCCACCAGGGCCACTCAGCACCTGACCTCGTTACAGCCAGTCCAAGCGTGGACAAAAGAGCTGAATTCCGGAGATGAGGTGAGAATGACTGCCCTTGACATCAAGGCAGCATTTGACCACGTGTGGCATCAAGGAGCCCTGGCAAAATTGAAGTCAATGGGGCTATAACAGAGACCTGGCTCAAAGAGGGGCAGGACTGGATGTTAAGTATTCCTGGATACAAAGTGTTCAGGAAAGAAAGGATAGGGAGAAAAAGGGGGAGGAGTGGTAGTATTGATTAAGGAGAGCATTGCAGTGCTGGAGAAAAAGGATGTCCCAGAGGGCTCGAGGACAAAATCATGAGGAGCAAGACAGAGTAGATAGGGAGAAACTGTTCCCACTCGTGAAAGGATCGAGAACGAGATGGCGCAAACATAAAGTAATTGGTAAAAGAAGCAAAAGCGACATGAGGAAAAACTTTTTCACGCAGCAGAATGCACTACCTGAGAGTGTGGTGGAGGCAGGTTCAATTGAAGCATTCAGAAGGGAATTAGACAGTTATATGAAAAGGAAGAATGTGCAGGGTTATGAGAAGGCTGGGAAGTGGCAATAGGTGAAATGCTCATAGGAGAGCCGGTGCAGACACGATCGGCTGAATGGCCTCCTTCTGCACTGTAACAATTCTGGGAATCAGGGAAAACTCTCCACTGGTTGGAGTCGTACCTCACACAAAGGAAGATGGTTGTACTTGTTGGAGGCCAGTCATCTTAGTCCAAGGGCATTGCTGCAGGAGTTCCTCAGTGTTCTAGAGTCAACCATCTTCAGCTGCTTCATGACCTTCCTTCCATCATAAGGTTAGGGTTATACGCAGATGGTTGCAGTGTGTTCAGTACCATTTGCAGCGCCTCAGCTCCTGAAGCAGTCCGTGCCCATGTGAAGCAAGGCCTGGTCAATATTCAGGCTTGGGCTGATAAGTGGCAAGTAACATTTGCACCACAAAAGTGTCAGGCAATGACCATTTCCAACATGAGGGTATTTAACCATCTCCCCTTGATGTTCAATGGCATTACCATCATTGAATCCCCCACCATCAACATCCTAGGGATTACCATTGACCAGAAACTGAACTGAACCAGCCATATAAATACTGTGGCTACAAGAGCAGGTCAAAGACAGCAATTCTGAGGCGAGTAATTTACCTCCTGCCTCCCCCAAAGCCTGTCCACCATCTACAAGGCATAAGCCAGGAGCATGATGGAATACCCTCCACTTGTCTGGATGAGTGTGGCTCCAACAACACTCAAGAAGTTCGACACCGTCCAGGGCAAAGCAATTCGCTTGATCAGTATCCCATCCATTACCTTAAACGTTCAGTCCCTCCACCACCAATGCACAGTAGCAGTGGTGTGTTCCATATACAAGATGCATTGCAGCAACTCACCAAGGCTCCTTCGACAGCACCTTCCAAACCCGTGACCTCTACCACCTAGAAGGACAAGGGCAGCAGATGCATGGGAACACCGCCACCTTCACGTTCCCCTCCAAGCCACACACCATCCAGAGTATAT
Organism: Heterodontus francisci; assembly: GCF_036365525.1. Lineage (NCBI taxonomy): Eukaryota > Metazoa > Chordata > Chondrichthyes > Heterodontiformes > Heterodontidae > Heterodontus > Heterodontus francisci. Next base: position 46,168,668 of record NC_090397.1, on the reverse strand, counting down.
CACTGTTCCTTCGCTGTCGCTGGATCAAAATCCTGGAACTCCCTTCCTTACAGCACTTTGGGATTACCTGCATCAGATGGATTGCAGTGGTTCAAGAAGGCAGCTCACCGCAACCTTTTCAAGGGAAATCAGGGATGGGCAACAAATGCTGGCCTTGCCAGCGATGCGCACATCTCATGAAATAATTTAAAAAAAAGTTATTGTGGGAGTGGGACCTGCAATTTTATTTTAAATGTGTTCAGCCACAAGCAGACAATAACGTGCTTGAAATTGAAGTATGGGGTTGGGAAGAGGTTAAAAGGAACTTTTTTTCCTGAGAGAAAGAGGGACTGGGAGAAAACTAATCAGTGAGTGGGACATAAAGCCAAAGAGTAGGGAGACCAGGGAAAAGCAGTTGGGTGTCAGAGGTATAAAGTCGAAAGAACTTGAGACAAGATTCTTCAACAGGCTGGAATTCCTGTGTGTCAACAGGTCAAGAAGTGGCAGGAAGGAAAAGTAACTTAATTCTGGGTCTGCAGGGAACAAATACTTTCTTAAAGCAGAAATGCAAAATAATGTGGGCTTCAGAAGTAGAGGTACAGTAGTGCCAGTGAATGAGGAGGCTGTACAGAGTCACCAGTGTTATGAAAGGTAATCTTAACAGGTAATTTTTGTCATTGGAATTCCAAAAAAAGTATTCATATAAGTTTACATGGTAAATGTAGACAAAAGTATTACCGAAATGTTGATAGTGGAAGGGTTTGTGGACAGGAAGTGCACACCAGCGGCAACAATATTTAATAATATACCAGTTGATTTGTTGTTGCTTTGTACACCGACCATCAAGACCAAATATAGGGCTGAATTTTATCAGTGCACCGCGGTGGTGCGCTGTGAAAGTGGTGGCCTTCTGACACGGAAGTGTCGCCGCACTGCCCCCGTGATATTATGGGGGGGGGGCTGATTTAAATGGGGGGGGGCAGAGCGTCTGCCCCCGATGATGTAGGGGGGCAGCTGCCATGTCCCCGGCCAAGGCGTCCTGCGCCACTGCACAGGCGCCAGCACCATTTTTAAAGGGCTTCAAGCTCTTCAGGTAAATTTTAATATTTAAAGTGGTGTAGGAAAATTTTTATTTCAAATAAAAAAAAAATTAAAACATGCAGGCCCTTTCCCAACCCCCACAATGGTGTGTTTACTGTCTGTTGTCTTTGTAATGTATTTTATTCCCAGCATGAACTCTTTTCCATCCCCTCCCTCCCCCCCCCCACAGCCTCTCCACTTTTGCCCTTCAACTCCTTCCCACCATCCCCACATCCAATAGGTGTACGTTTCCCCGCTCCCCCATCCCTCCCGCCCTGATATTTTATTCCTCCCCCCCCCCCCCCCCCCTGCCCACCAGTGTCACGCCTCGGGACTCCAACGGAGTTGTGGCTGGTTCGCTGTAAAATCGGAGTGGGATGGCTGCCGTTGGCAGATAAGATCATTTTCATCTAATTAATGTTCATTTAAATATTTAGATGAAGGCCCCGCTGCCAAGCGGCGGGGGGGCCTCACTGAGGCCTCGCCACCGCTGATATCTGGCAGGGCCTTCTCGACATTGGGAGTCGAGGCGGGCCTCTCCCGGCATAATTTTACGGGCCCCTCCACCACGAACCCCAACGTAGAGGGGCTCATAAAATTCAGTTCATAATGTGTAGACAAAGTTGACACAAAGTGTAACAAAAGCATGATCATTGAAACTAAGTTTTTGTGGATTGGAAGTGTGCGCCAATGATTTTTTCACATAGATAGGTTGGATAATCATATTCACCATAACTGTTTCTGCACTGGGAGCAATGTTTAATTATTAAATTGTGATCATTACTGTAGAGACTGATAGTTGTAGTCAATTAGCTGGCACTTCCTTCATCAGCTGTAAAAAATTTAATGGCAAACAGAAGGTATATATGTAAAAGGAGACAACTATTTGAAAGCAGTTATATGCAAAGATTATAGCATCTTAAAGAGTTATTCGTCTCTGAAATAAAATGTGGCAGAAATTGAAAGATGTGTCAGCAAACATTAAGCATTCTGGCATTAAAAGCAGAAGAGGAGTTTGATATTAATGGGTTATGTCTCATTGTGTTTACCGCCTTCATCACTGGCACACGAGCCTGGCAGGCTTCTAAATGCAAAATCAGAGTTATGCCAGAACAGTTTATTTCATCTGGATGACAAAGGCAGGTAAATGTAGTCTGCTGCCAGAGGTTACATTAGTGTTTAGATTATGTGTTTTGTATTCCAGTGATCTTTGTATCATGTCTCACACAAGGTCACATTTGTTTTCACTTGGGCTTTTTATTTTCAATAATAATGGCATGTAAATTTTGCTAAAGTGTCAGGAAGGCCACAGTAATGGTTCAATCAGCTGACCTTACAATATTTTCTCAAAGAAAAGTAAAATACTGTGGATGTTGGAAATCTGAAATAAAAATAGAAAATTCTGGAAAACACTCAGCAGGTTAGGCAGCATTTGTAGAGGCCCTGCTGAGGCAGATTTGAAGGAAGGACCGGGAGCAAGATCGGAGACAAGGGCATCAGGTCGGTTCCCCAACGCATTCCCATCTGACGGCGGATAGCCAATAATCAGTTAAGGCACCAATAAGGGGGATGGGGAGGACTCCACTGGGATCTTTTTGGCATCGGAGTGGACTCCCGCTGAGCACGGAGGCAGGCAGCTCCATGGAGGTGGCCTCCCAGTGGCAGTCCTTAATTAGATGGTGGGGGCGGCCAATTAGGAGGTCTCTTTACGGAAGATCGCTCTGGAGCTTTCAGTCTCCACAGATGCTGTCAAACCTGCTGAGTATTTCGGGCACTTTCTGTTCTCATTTTGGGTCCGTGCTAGGTCTGTTCCTAGAAATGGTCCCGATTCCTGAAAATATTCCATCAGCACAAGATTCCACCCAACGTTTTCAGGTCCGTGCCCTTTCGTCAGAACTACAAGGTCGCCTCAGTGGAACATAGGTGCAGGCAGTGCCTGAGGAGCAGCAGTCAAAAATGGCATGCACAATTGGGGCTAAATTGGTCATATTTAGTGGCTATCTTTAAAACCTCATAGTGTCTGCATTTAGACTATTTTGAGATTGAATGAAATCTTGAATTAAAAATTGTGATTTCAAAACAGTTTTAGTACTGTTAAAATGTGAACCACTTAATCACTTATGTATTGCCTTGGAATTGACTTGAGGTCTCCCGCTTAGGTATTTTCAATTGAGCCATCAATGTGATAGTTTATTCATTTTAATGTTGTTTTGAATTTATCAAAGTTGAATGGAATGCTATCCATTTTAGAAACCCCACTGTTAGCATCAAGCACTCCCAGAGGAGGTATAGCATGTTTTGATGTGGATTATAGCTCCCAATTCTCTGCCGCAACAGTGTGCCTTTCTCCATCTTAGAGCAACCTCTACTACACCATTTGTGAAATATTTCAATTACTCACACCAGTTCTCCGCTCATCTCTCCCAAGTGACATGGTTAATTTATCAGTGAATTGAAGAGACTGGGTTAACACTGCCTGAAGGTGATTCATTTAAAATTAAAAATGTTATCGTTTTGTTTTGCACGCTAGCAGATAATAAGGTTTGATTTAACAATTAGTGGCAATGAAATGAATTAACATTTTTACTGAAGTGCTCATTTGTTCTATTTTAGGCTGCACTAAATTTTCCAAAGTTCTGTGAGCCTGTACAAAGAGGAGACGGTAAGCCTTAGAGAAGAGGATTTAGCTTCTGTTTTTAAATAACTGCATTGAGGAAAAACTTCCCATTTTAAAAATTAGTAATTATTAAATTGGTCCTTGCCATTGTAGGGTTATCTGATAATTGGTAAAAGTAAAGGGCATATATAAATATAAACCTTTCTCCATAATTGAAGTTGTGCTGCAGTGATGTAGAAGAACCAAAAGAACATTTAATAATTCTTGCGGCTTAATTTAAAAAAAAAATACTGGTGGTTACAATTCCCTTTGGGCTGCTATCCATCATTCTGCTTCCTCTCAAACTAAGAGGCCATGGCAGACTGTACATGGGGCCATTCGATGACTAGCTGATGAGAAGTGCTACTCTGCAAAATAAAGTTGAGGTGCAACAATCTGCAGCTACACAGATTGCTATCTAAAGGTTCAGATAAGAGCAAACTGAGGAAAATTGTTCGAGATTATACTCAGAATCACAAGATGGATCAGGATAATGAAGACCATTAACCTCATCCTAGTTGAATTTTGCAGGAAAAATATCTTGCTTTTCCCTTCCCCCGGCTGTTTTATTAAATGATTCCTGGCATTTTACTGCAGTGCTGTATCTGTAAGTCCATTTTAAAGTGTTAATCGCTCTGTTCCATATTTGACATTTGTGCGTTATCTGTGACTCTTTGTTTAATATTCTTGATTTAACTTTTGTATGAGCTTACTACCCTGTATTCCTCGCATGAGAGTCCCTTCTCAGGCACCAAGATTCAAAGCTTTTCCAGTTTTTTTCTTGTAACTGAGTCCTTTGATGCTAGGGATCTTTGCATTCCTTCAGGGGCTTGCATATGTCCCTTGTATCTTAGTGACCAGATCTGCAATATGATATTGTGAACAAAGCATTATATTTGCTTTGTTGCTGCTGCAATTTGGCATGTAAGTCTCAAATGCACTATATCCCTAGATCAATTTCATGCAAATATATTTCAACACCTTTCATAGGTCAAATTTCAGTTGCAATGATTATCCTATGTACACTGCTTAGACCTGGTCATTACATATTTAGTTGATCATTGTTCTGCCTGCTTAGATATTTGTTTTCTAAGTCATGGTCCCTGGCGCTATCTCAGATTCAGTGGCTCCTGTTGCTTAGTTAGGATCATTTCTGAATTTGACTGTTGGCTAAAATTAAATCCCAAGTTGTGCCACTAGAGCTGCTCAGTGTACATCTAGGCAATAATTAATGAGGGGCAATGAATTGTAATGTGTTGTCTGATCAGTCACATGAATGATGCATCAATTAAATAACTTCTTGTTTCATTTCTGCCATGCACAGTTGTCAATAATGAGAAATACAGTGCCTTTTGTTTCTGTAGCTAATCCCTCCATCATCTGATCATGGTGAAGGACTGTATACATGTCTACATTGCTTGACAGATTCAAATAAGTTTTTTTTAAAAGAAAAATTAACTGTAGATGGGTATTATCGCTTGTCATAGTGTTAAATAATTTTCCTCAATTTTACTTTTTTATTCTGCATTTTCCATCTTATCTGGAGCTATAAAATGAGTCAGAAGAGAAGATTTGCTACAACTGTATTAGGCAGAATACCCTCTATGCTAAATCTACTTCATTGAACAGTGTCATTATTTGACTGCTGCATAGATACAAAATGAATTTTGCTATATTATTGCCAAGTCTGTGCTCACCATAAACTCACTATTATTTGTAAAAATGCTGCTTATTCTATCTTTCAATTCTCCCTCACGGAGATGGGATTTTTGAATCACAAGTTCAGATGTGGAATTTTTTTGCCTCCTTCATTTCAAGGATGCCAAACATAGCAAGTCTAGAGCATATTTTGCAGTTCTGCTCTGCAACACTGATTTGTGACCTTGCAGCTAAATACCAACGTAATATCGTTTTTGTTTTTTCTCCTTGTGCGAATTGGAGGTCAGGACTTCTTGTAAGTAGTACATCTGTAAGCAACTTTTAAAAAGGATGAGATAAGAAGGCATATAAGTGAAGTCTTGCTTGAGTTGCTTTATAGAGTATTTATCAGCACAGCCCTTAAGCAATTTTCTACACTAGGTTTGTGGCCTTCGACTAAATACAATCTGTACATGCAACGCCAAGGTATCTCACCATCCTGTTGTCTTTAGTTTAACAATTCAACCTGAAAAATGATTTGTTGTTGCCCTGAAATTCTGCTTAAACTTAACGTTGTAGAGTTTCCCAGTTTTGGCATAATCTATTGGCGTGTGGGCACTGAAGGAATGAAGAAGAATGTTAGACGTCTTAACTTAATTTTGATTTTCCTTGCTGCTTGAGTGTCATTGAGCTTTCCCAGTTGAAAATGTTTTGTCCCTCTGTTCTGCATCATACTTGATGTTTAGTCTCCCTTGTTTGAACGTACTGTCTTTGTTGCCTTGTCTAGTATTATTCTCATTCTGAAAACTTCACTTTTATTATAAAGTGATATTTAACGAAAATACCCAAAGTTGGTTTTATCCCTCTAATGGTGAAACTGTATTGCACTTATTAAAGAAGGCATTGTCTATGAATAGTATTCTAATATTGTGATGAAGCTTAATAAACTGGTTTTTAAAAGTGCAATTTTCTAGAGACATCATGGAATGGATTAATGTAGAAGATGTGATTTCAAATTTAGTTTACTGTTGGGCTTTCCCCGGGGTTTGGGAGCAAGGAGGGAAAATAAAATCAATCTCTAGCACGTTATTTGAAGAAGATAACATTAACTTGTATCAGGGCTCCTTCTTGGTGGTTAAGAATGTCTAGTAACAGGTTAGAAAGATGTCATCTGAGACTGCCCTTCCCTCCTGATTGAGTGGAATATTAGACATTGGGGAGCTAAATTAGCAAGATATAGAGGGCAGAAAGGAAATGCAGACACAATGATCAGCTTCTTCAATGTTTTTGTTCAAGCCAAAGAAGAGGATACTCATCGGCTTTGGAGAAACATTGAACCACATCTAAAAAAAGCAATGCAAACAGTTTATCTACGAGAAATCTCAAGGTAATCATCTTATGAATAAAAAGTGTACCCATTCAATAGTATTTTGTTTATCTAAAATTGGAGAAATGATGATGAGCATCCCAGAATATTGCCAGAGTCAAAAATGTGGCTCTTGAATAGGTAAGCAGCATGACTCTAATTATTCTTCTCTGCCTGCAAATACTTTACTATTGGTTTTACATGTGATCTCAGCCCAAGTGAGACATTACCAGGGTGACAAAGATGAAGACCAACTACTAAAACTCAGACCTTGCTAGGAGCAGTTTGCTAGTGGCTGCAATGTTGGCTAAAAAATTCACTTGATAGTACAGAACTTGAGAATTGCTGAAAATAGAAGCATGTTGTCGAAGCTTTTCGTCTTGCACTCATCAGGACGATATGCAAGAATAACCAGTGTAAGGGCAAACAACAACAACTTATACTGCATGAGAAGAGAGTGCTGATTGGTTGGCAAGTGAACTCTGATTGGTAGAAGCGTTGCCATGGACAATGCACCAGTTTGCGGTGACTGACAGTTAACTGCCGAGCTTTGTTTGAAATTTAAACCAGGCAGCTTGACTCTGGTCAAGGAATTGTCCTGAGGAATCAACCAGCGAATCTGCAGCTGCATGTAATAATTTCCTTGCATGTCTTAATGGGTTCCATCCTGCGCTGAAATTCACCTTTGAAATGGAGCAGTCAAATGAGCTCCCTTTCCTTGATGTGCTAGTTGAGAAATCTGTTAAAGGGTTCTCTACCATGGTCTACTGCAAACCTACCTTCACTGGTCAATACACGCTTTGGGATTCTTGCAGTTCCACAGGCTATAAGATTGGCCTTATCGGCAACCTCGTAAATAGGGCCCGAACCATTTGCTCACCATGCAAGCTTGATGCTGAAATAGGGTGAATCGGAGATATCCTGTGTGACAATGACTACTCTGATCAGATCATTTCTCGCTGTATATTGTGCAAACTTATGAATGGGCCTAAGGCCGTCATTTTCGGCCCTGAAAAGTGCCCAGTCTACCTCAAATTACCCTGGAAGGGTAATGTATCCCAAAAAATTTGAGCAACAGGTAAAGCTGGCTGTTTCACGCTGCTACTATGCAGTAGCAACACGTGTGGTGTTCGCCATTAACAGGATGCTACTGTCAAGCCAAAAAGACGTCCTGCCTATCACACAAATGAGTAATGTGATATATGAATTTCATTGCCAGTGTGATGCTAGATATATAGGCCGTACGTCCCAAATACTGGCAGATTGTATCAAGCAACATGTCACCTCCGCTGTTCGCAACGGGCAAGGTACAGGCCGTACCCAACCAGCCCGTGCTTGCAAAGCTCATAACATAGTGTCCAACATTAGATGTGATTCCACAGTTGGACAACATTTGCTAAATAATCCTCAGTGTGCTAAGAATTACACTGACAACCAATTTAAGATTGCCAGTCAGGCTCGCAGTATGGCACATTTGCACATACTGGAAGCTGCATATATTAGTACACAGGGCCCTATTTTTTGCAGACAGAAAGAACATATCTACACATTGTGCCTGTTTCAGCTGAACAAAATAAGTGACAGCCATTTGCTGGTTCATTCCTCAGGGCAATGTCTTGACCAATCAGTCAAACTGCCTGGTTTAAATTTCAAACAGAGCTTGGCAGTTAACTGTCAGTCACCATAAGCTGGTACAGTCTCTATGGCAATGCCTCTACCAATCGGAGTTTACTTGCCTACCATGCAGTAGATTTGTTGTTTTCATTACATTGGTTATTCTTGTGTATTGTCCTGATGAGTGCAAGACGAAAATCTTTGACAACATGTCTCTATTTTCAGCAATTCTCATTCACTTGACTTATTAAGCTGGTAGCATTAAATTGCAACAAGAATTGAATGTCACCTAGTCACAGACCTTGGCTAATGATACATCACACATGTGCAGTTCCAGTTATCTTAATTAAACTTCCTTCTGTGAAGCCACTAGTTTTCACTGGATGGAGAAACAAATGCCATCACCAAACCACCAAACTCTCTCTGGATTTCTGGACTGCACAGAGATAGCCCTATAGAGGATCTAGCGTCACGTATTAAATCCCCCCCAGCTTAGTGCAATATAATACTTGGACATTTAATTCGGTTTCTTTAGGGTATGTGATGTGCTGAACCTGTCCCCATTCAAAGCAAATGTTCCATTTCTGTACTTCAACTCCTAGATCACTATTTATGTTTCCTCACAGTGTGTCAGAACAGTTAAAAGATTTTTCTTGATAGATGTCCCATTATCTTTCTTTTTCACTGTGGTAACAGTGGACTGTTGGTGAGACTGAGGAACTAGTTGCAGAAAGAACATATTTACGTGAAATATTTTCATGATTACCAGCCCATCCACCTTAAACATTTACTCCCTCCACCACTGGCGCACAGTGGCTGCACTGTGTACCATCTACAAGATGCACTGCAGCAACTTGCCAAGTCGTCTTCAGCAGCATTTCCCAAATCTGTAACCTCTATCACTTAGAAAGACAAGGGCAGCAAGCACATGAGAACACCACCACCTGCAAGTTCTCCAAGTCACACACCATCCTGACTTGGAACTATATCACCATTCAGTCATCACTGGGCCAAAATCCTGGAATTCCTTACCTGACAGCGATGTGGAAGGACTTTCACTACACGGATTGCAGCAGTTCAAGAGGGTGGTTCACTGCTACATTCTTGAGGGCAATTAGGCATGGGCAATAAATGCTTGCTAACGATGCCCACATATCATGAGTGAATAAAAGAAAAAGTTGATTTTCACAATCACAGAATTGTTACAGCACAGAAGGAGGCCATTCGGCCCATCATGTCTGCACTGGCTCTCCAAGCGAGCAATTCACTTAGTGCCATTCCCCCGCCTTCTCCCCATTACCCTTGTACATTCTTCCTTTTCAGGTAACTATCTAATTCCCTTTTGAATGCTTCGATTGAACCTGCGTCCACTGCACTCTGTGGCCGTGCAGTCCAGATCCCAACCACTCCCTGCATGAAAATGTTTTTCCTCATGTCGCCATTGCTTCTTTTTCCAATTACCTTAAATCTCTGTCCTCTTGTTCTTGATCCTTTCACATATGGGAATGGTTTCTCCCTATCTGCTCTGTCCAGACACCTCATGATTTTGAATACCTCTATTAAATTTCCTCTCAGTCTTCTCTTCTCCAAGGAAAACAGTCCTAACTTCTCCAATCTATCTTTGTACATGAAGTTCCTAATCCCTGGACCTATTCTCGTGAATCTTTTTCTGCATCCTCTCCAATGCCTTCACATCTTTCCTTAAATGCAGTGCAGTACTCCAGCTGAGGCTGAACTAGTGTCTTATATGAGTTCACCATAGCCTCCTTGCTCTTGTACTCTGTGCCCCTATTAATAAAGCCTAGGATACTGTATGCTTTATTGACCATACTCTCAACTTGTCCTGCCACCTTCAATGACTTGTGCACATATACACCCAGGTCCCTCTGCTCCTGCACCCCATTTAGAGTTGTACCCTTTATTTTATATTGTGTCTCCATGTTCTTTCTACCAAAACGAATCGCTTCACTTCTCTCCACATTGAACTTCATCTTCTGCTGGTCTGTCCATTCTACCAGCTTGTCCATGTCCTTTTGAAGTTCTACACTATCTTCTTCACAGTTCACAATGCTTCCAGGCTTCCAACTTTGTATTATGTGAAATGTATAATTTACTTTGTTCAAGATTTTTATGAGATGTATTTAAATAGCTCTCTGTAGTCTTCACTAATGTTTCAAAGCCCTTCGCAAAACCTGGAATTACTTTGAAGTGCTGTGATTTAAGTAGACAAACAAAGCAACATCTTGCACACAGCACAGTGCCATTACAGCAGTAGCACAGATAACCAGTTGATCTGTTTTTCAGTGTTGATTGAAGAAGGAATGTTGGCTTAGACTTTGGGAGACCATGCATAGGGCCATGGAATCTCTAATGTCCATGTAGACCATTGGAACTGGCAGAAGGAGCCTTGGTTTAATGTCTCACCTGAAGGATGACATTGCTGGTCATGCAGCACTCCCTCCTTACTGCAGTTGAGTGTCACCTTTAGATTGATTTGCACTCTTGATATATGGCTTGAATCTGACATCTTCTGAACCAGATGTGGAACTGTTAAACCAACTGAACAAAGCTGATGTAAAATTTTAGTAAATAGTAGGGACCATCCATGGCATTACTCGTGGATAGTCTGCAGTCTGGAGCATGATGCTGATGTTTAGCCGGTAGCTTGGCCTGCCTCTCTCAAAGCAGAGGTGCGTAAACTTGTTTCCATGGGTTACCTAGGTGTGTTCCATGGATCTTCAAGGCCACAAATAAAGTTTAATATATGTTCCTGTTATTTTCATAGGTCTCAAATTGCGAATAAAACTGATAGTTTTCTCATTTATTTATGAATGAGTCAATAGCTCTAACAGCAGCCTTTTCCAAGCTCCCAATTTCAGTGCTGTATCTCTAATCTAATCTAATCTAATCTAAACCCACAAACTGCAAAGAGTACAACGTGGCACATGTGGTTCAGTTGTAAAGAGGACTGAGTTGCCTTGGCTTCATGGGCTGGATTTCCAGAGTTTTTGAATTATATGCGAACTAGGGGCTATGGTTTGGAATCCACTTTAAGGCTATGTTGAAAATGATTTGCCAGGACTTTTGGCGCCCCATTATCCTGAGCAATTTTCTTCTTCCTTGTGAGAAAAACATGTTTGCATTTTAGAGAAAAATAATCTACTTTGTGACTTTGCTGCCAGTAAAAAGTTGGAACATAAAAAGCGCTATAAGCTGGACTCATTTGAGCATATCAAACTGCATATTTAAGCTCCTCAGAGCAGTAGATTCTTCTGTGATTCTATTAGATGTTTTAACTTATTGATACCTGCAAATGAAAACTCATTGGAATGAAGTATTTGAAGTTAACTTCAGTACCAAGTGTAGAGTGCTGGCCTTCAAGCTCTATTAGTAAAACCCAGGCAACCTGCCCCATTTGCACTTACTTCTTACTTGAGGATTTGTTCTGTTTGCACTTTGTGAGTTTGGTGTCTTGAACAAAGCTTCAAAACTATCTAAAAGATCTATATTCATTCCAGTTATCTTTCCCAATTTGACTCAAATGGTTTCTTTAAAGGGGGATATTCTCCAAGTTTCAATTATGGGAAATAGTTTCATTGTTTCGAGAATTGAAGTAAAGCTTTTATTCTTAAAAAAAAAACTCGAGACTGGAGAATAAAACTATTGGCTTGATTGATTTCCATAGTTCTGTGCTTTAAAAAATGTTCTAATTACAGTATCCTATATGTTTGTTTCAGTTCTCAGTGGGACAGGCTGCAGCAAGATGATAAAGAAGGTGGACATCTGAAAGGTGAACCAGCCCTGGTTGAGTTGACCAGAGGAATCTTTGCCCTTTACTTGCTGCTGATCAGATGATAAATTTTAGATGAGTGTGGGTTGTAACCATAAAATTTAATTTTTTTAAATTATGAATAATCCTACATATTAGGATTACGGTATGATATATATCATCCACTCCCTCACACTTTTACTAACCATAATTAGCAATTAAATACATTGCCACTTTATACCCAATTGTTAAGTTATTCTACTGGACAAAGGAATCATGCAGTTAAATAATCCTGATACAATTGAGGGAAAAACGGTGATTGCAGACGATTTTGGGCAGAAACTACTTGAGACAAGGGAACAAGGATGACTTGGGTCAGAAAGGACTGTACTGTGGAGAAATCCTTCCCACCTGAGATCATTTTCGGCGCACTGACTTACTTGCCCATCTTGATCACATGCTAGTCTGCATAAATGCTCGTTCAGCCTGACTGCTTCCCAGCTGGCCTTCTCACTGGCATGCTTGGAGTGCTCTCCTGCTGGTCTATCCCCAGTGTTTTTTTTGATCCACCTGCTTCCTTAGCTGTCCTGAATGCGAGCTGCCACAAATACCGTAACCAGGATCTCACAAAATGTTCAGCCTCTAGTGATTCCGCACTCAGTTCACCCCACAGTTGCTCCAAAGCCCATCCTACCCCCTCACGAGCATCTATGCTATGTCCACTTCCTCTCATCTCACCTTGACCCTCAACTCATTGTTTCATCATAGCCACAGGCACACAAGTCCTTCCCTGTCCTCTTAGCTTGGCCTTAGCTCACTCTTTCTCAATTGGACATACTGCAACATCTCTTGACAACCTTTTTTTTGTATCTTAAACTCCGTGTATGCCATCTTACTACGTAGCATAGTCCTTTAAAGGTATAACGATCAAGAGTACTAGTAAAGAAACGTGAGAGCTAGACAGGCTGCAGTGAACAGCGTTTGATCATTGTACAGAAAGTAAAAGATTGGAAAACAAAGAATTAGCATGGGAACAGAGATATTGTACTCCTGTCATTGTAAAATTACGTATCTTCAGATTTACCAGTAGCAATGCCACAGGTGATCCACTCATAAGATAACAAACAGCTTTTTAGATGAAAGTTCAGAATTTTAGGTTGAAAGTGGTTTGACAGTTAAATGTAGCTATGGAGATGTTATACTTCTAGGCACAAGGCAATGGGAGTGTATAATCAACTTCATTTCAGTTGCAATATAGTGAAGTGACATGTCAATTTAATTAGGGTCTTGTAAATTTGTGGTATGGATCGCTTGGGTTGATTTTGTTATTTCAGTTTGGTGCTTTTCATTAACAAACAGGGAAAAAGACCTGCCAAATGATCATTTTAGTAATTGTCGTTTTTAAAAAAAACAGCAGTTTACTGAAATCACTATGTCTGGTAACTTGCAAATCTTTTGAACCGATCTTGCTCTATCTGTTCATGCTTCTTGAATTTGAATTAGATTTGCTATTTTTATAATAAATATTACATTTTTCATTTTCTGTATCTTAAAACAATAGATTTATGATAACTTTGTGTGGGGCCTTATTTGCATGAGCTCCATGCTGATTATGGAATTTAACAGCACAGTAACAGATTGGTTGGTGGCCCACCATGCATATAGTGGTGAACTATGTGATTAATTCCCCCCCCCCAACTTGTTCACAATATCCTAAATATTTTTAAAGCAGCTATCTAATTCCCTTTTTAAAAATGTTTATGGACTCTGTTTCAACGATGTTTGTTGCAGCGAATTCATATTCTAATCTTTGCAGGGCTGGGGATTCTAGTCTCCATTTTCATTTTATGTTCATTTTAAATTTGTGCCTACTCATTAACATGTTTACCATATTCAGATTAATGCAATGAATTAGTGAATTGTCATACTGTTTTACCATGGGTGAAAGTAGTTCTTTTGAATGAGCTTTCCAGCTTCTGCTTACACCCTAGAAGGAACTGGGAAGCAGATGCTAATCACTTCCTTACAACAGCAGTTAATATGCATACAGTGCCTTGCATTTTCCTACAGCTTTATCAAGAAGAGCATTGTAATGAAGTTAACTACCATATTAATAGGGAGTATTACCTGGAATGGAATATAAAAAGAGTGAAATTTCAATTTAAAAAAAAAAATGCCAACAGCTCCAGTGACCCGGGTTCAGTTCTGGGTACTGCCTGTGCGGAGTTTGCAAGTTCTCCCTGTGACTACGTGGGTTTCCGCCGGGTGCTCCGGTTTCCTTCCACAGCAGGTTGATGAGGTAAATTGGCCATGGTAAATTGCCCCTAGGGTAGGTAGGTGGTAGGAGAATTGAGGGAAGGTGGGGATGTGGTAGGGAATATGGGATTAATGTAGAATTAGTATAAATGGGTGGTTGTTGGTTGGTACAGACTTGGTGGGCCGAAGGGCCTGTTTCAGTGTTGTATCTCTAAATAAATAAATTTATGTTTGTGTGAAGCACTTCATCTGTCAAGAATATTTATTGCACATCAACTACTGCAAATGTTATACTTCAGCACAAGCCTATCTCTGTCCACAGCATGCTTTTAGCTCAAGGTCTTTATTTCTAGAACTTTGCAGATTTTTAAGTCTTAATTTTTTTTTTGTTTTGATGCTCAGGACTTTCAGCTCATGCACATGTTGAACTTCCGTATTACTCCAAATTCCTGCTGATTGCTGCTTACCTCTCCTCCTACAATCCTGCTAGAACAGACAAAAGGTTTTTCTTGAAGGTAATTCAATTTATTTTCTTAATTTTTGACCCTTAATTGTTTTTGTGAAAGCATGTAGAATGGAATAAATACAGAAAATGCAGGTCTGGCTGCATCTGTGGGGAGAGAAACAGTTAACGTTTCAGGTCTGACCTATCAGCAGAACTCATTGATTAGTGTAGAATGGAATTTTATGTTTCATGCTGTGGGTGATAAAATGTACAGATTCTGATGGTGTGATTAACAGGATTTCAAGGGAGCAATGTGATTGCAATAAATCAGAAACGCAGTGCTTTAATAAACTTAAGCTGTTCTGCAAGATATACATTCTGAAATATGTCAGGTTGGCATTTGAGGTGGAAGATTATTGGTATCGATTGGAAGGTATCTGCTTTACTATTGTGTCCTACCAATTGTATGTTCAGAGTGCATTATATTTTAGCAACACCATAAATGGTGGCCCTGTTTGTTGCATATTTGACTGTTCCAGGAATTAGTTAAAGTTAAAGTTTCATAGTAACATGATAAATCAAAACACCAGGAGTAACTGCTGGGATCTCCTTTGAAGATACCAATGCATTTTTTTAAGTGTCCATTTAAACAAATGAATCATATTGCATATTTATGAAAAAAGGTGAATTGCCAGCATGCAATACACTGGAAATTCCCTCTTTTCCCTTTTAGATATGCTAATGCTTTTGAATAGCTTCAAGTAGGAATTGAGTTGTACCCATTTTTATTTCCCATGATCCTAAAACAGAGCGCAATAGTTAATGAAATTGTAAAGATTATACATTTCCGTGGGTTGTTGAATTATTTAGATTTATTAATGAAGCAATGAAGCTCCAGGTTTAAAAATTGGGCTATTCCCAATCTGAAAGGAGATGACTTTCCATTTGATGCTTGTCCTTTTGCAAGTTGATGCATTCATTATCTTGGAATTTAGCAAAAAAAATCTGCTGTAATAAATTGAATTACAAAGAATTTGCAGCACAAAAACAAGCCATTCAACTCAACTGGTCTATGCTGGTATTTATCGTCCATATTACATCCTGCCTACCCTTTGGGGCTGCTCCCTGTGTCAGCCTTGCTACAGTGGTTGGTAAAAAAAAAAGTGCCCCTTGATGGGATGAGTACCTATCTGCAAGGATATGGCATGTGGTCAACAGAGAAGATTACTTGACATCAATTGATTAGAACTAAGTGTAGTAAGATCCAGCACACTCCTACAACATAATACAGGAAAAACAGATATGTTTGTGTCGGGCAGCACTACAGTGGTCTGCTACATCAACAAGCAAGTGGAGTACCCTTGTTCTTAATCCTTTTGTCAAAAGTTGATCCCGCTAATATATTATGTTGATGCCTTGGTCATAGGATTACTCAGTTCTGCATTTAACTGGGTAGACATCATGGTGACAGTCTTAGTCCACACATTTCACCCGATGAGCAGAAGATCCACTGGGACACTTTCAGGATTTATGAAAATCCACAGTTTGAATTGTTTGCATCTCTTAAAAGCCATTAGCTCCTGTGTTCCTGATTGGTACTGCCTCTGATCGCAATCTGGAGGCTCGGTGGTCTCCAGCTTCCCTAAACCTGAAGGTTTTTGTATACAGTTCTTCTGTTCTGTTGTCCCCTGATCTTGCAAGTAGGTCAAAGTATATGAGTAGATAGTGAAAATTATACTAGCAACCACTTTCTGGCTTTCAAATCTTTCCCCTCAGACATGGCAGTTTATGGAGACAGGATCCGACTGCCTTACAGGGGAGATATCCCCTCTTTGTTCGGTGGATTGTCAAGTACTAATCCTTCTCACTTTGGTTTCAAGCTGCATTCTACATTGCTGGAATAACTGCTCAGAAATTTCCAATTTGGTCTAAGTCCAAAAGTTGTTGCGTTTATATTAATCCATAAGAAAGTCAGTATTATTTTTTGCACTAATAATAAATAAGGTGTGAAATATAATTTCATGACCCAAGATGCAACCAAATAATTTTTTTAATTTAATGTGGCACAAATAATTTTTTTCCAGTATTCCATTATGATTGTAGACATGTATTCTATTCTTTATGCATTGTATTTTACACCTTAATGAATATATAACGAAATGGATTTTAGATATTTCTTAGCTACAGAATTTTAAGAAATTCTACTTTAGGAAAGTACTTTACTACAGGTTCTTCAAAAGTCACCAATATACACATTTTGAAGTTTTTTTTGTGTAAGATGGAACAAGAAAACTTTTACAAATATCGGTGCTTGCTTTCATTTTTGTCAGATAATGTGTAAGCTGCATCATAAAGGTATTGCTCAATGTCCGACTGAGACAGGGTAATCTTTATAGATTGAATTGTAAAATCTAATACTCAAAGCATAATGGAGCAAAGCAAAATTGTTCATTTATGTTTTAGCAACCCTGTTACTCCTGAGAATTAAGTGAATTGAGGACTTTATGATCCCCTCCTTAAACTACTTGTAACACTAAAAACAATGGTTGTCATAAGCCATTTCAAAACATTTTGTGAAATGAATAATTAATTCCAATAGTGCTCAGGAGAGAAATAATCCCATGTAATATATACTAATATAAAAGCAAAATACTGCTGATGAAAGGTCAAAGACCTGAAATGTTAAATCTCTTTTTCTCTCCATAGATGTTGCCAGACCTAAGAATTTCCAGCATTTTCTGTGTTTATTTCATACAGTATATATTCCTCATCTTGATGCACATCTATTGATGTGCACGGTTAGTAGTCTTCTAATTTGTTATAATGAATACATTTTCTCTTTATTTTTCCTTGGATCTATAAAATATTAATTGAATACTTAAGTCATTTTCTGCCCACTTATTAGTGGTAATTAATATAGACATGTATAGGCAAAATGGACTTAATGGCACAGTTCTAAAGAGTATGCAGAGACAGAGGGACTTGAGGCTACGTGTGCATAGATCTTTGAATGTGGCAGGACATATTGAGAGAGTAGTTGGCAAAGCATATGGGATCTTGGCCTTCATAAATAGAAGTATTGAGTACAAAAGCAGGGAAGTTATGCTGAACCTATATGAAGCTCTAGTTAGGCCACAACTAGAGTATTGCATCCAGTCCTGATCACCTCATTTTAGGAAAGATGTGAAGGTCCTTGAGAGGGTGCAGAGGAGATTTACCAGAATTGTTCAGTGGATCAGGGAATTCAGTTACAAGATTAGGTTGGGGAAGTTGGGATTGTTCTCCTTGGAACAAAAATTGAGGGGAGATTTGATAGAGGTGTACAAGATTATGACAGGTTTAGGCAAGATAGATAAAGAAATTCTTTTCCCATTAGCTGATGGCACAAGGACCAGGGGACACAGATTTAAGATTTTGGGCAAAAGATGTGGGAGGATGTGAAGAAGAACTGTTTGCGCAGCAAATGTTAATGACCTGGAACATGATCCCAATGAGGGTGGTGGAAGCGGAGACGATCAATGATTTCAAAAGGAAATTGGATGGGCACTTGAGGGAGCTAAACTTGCAGGCTACACAGATAGAGTGGGGGAATGGGACTGACTTGATTGCTGTACATAGAGCTGACATGGACTCTATTGGCCGAATGGCCACTTCCTGTGCTGTAATGACTCTGACTATTTGAAGTAAGCGTACTTTGGGCTCTGTGGCAATGCCCCAACAGTGCTCAGTATTGGCCAAAGGGCATTTTTATTTTTAATTTTCCCTTTCATAACTTATTGCCTTTGGCTATTATAGGATTATTGATTGATTTGTTGACTAAGTAGTAGTGGATAAATGGAGGACAGTAACAGTGCAGCTGCATTGTTTTTCAACATTGCACTGCTTATCTACTGTAAAATTACAGGTACAAGTGTGCTGAAGTATTATGTGCAGTCATATTGCATACTGTGCTGCTTCTATTTATTTGTGTATGTGATTTAAGTTGAATAGTTATAGAAATGTAGTTTTACAGCTAGAAATTTCAGTCTTAGGGTATTTACATTTTTTTATCATTGTATTCGATTGTATAGCTAGTGAACTTTTCCAAACATCTTGAGAAAGGATAAAGGAATAGAGGCACCTTAACATTATTAAGGCAATTTTGCTGATGTAAACTGTGCTGTTGTGATCGGCAAAAATAAAGACCCAATTCCAAATTCTAGTGACCTGCTGACTCAGCATCATTTCAAGGGGATTGAGCATACTCTTCATGTGAGGAAAGCACTGTTGTAATGTCTGTATCTGAATAGCACTGTGGAAATTGCTGGATGTCCCCGTACATTTATGGCATTCCATTGCCTTTTCTTGTATTTGTTGTACTTGCGCCAACTTTCCATCCTGGAAGCTCAAGATACAGACTTAATGTCAGAATCTGTTCAGGTTTGAAACTTGTCTGGGTCTTTTCCAATCCATGCACCCGCCCCCCCCCCCTCCCTCTCCCCTGCAAAAAAGTGCTCAACAGTAATAGTAATCTTTTTAGGGCAGAATTCAAGGGCTCTTTTTGTGACCTCTAAGCATAGCACTTCCTCACCTGGAACAACACCTTTATATAGTCTTTACCCATAATCAATGAATGAGGCTCAAGCTCTTTCCCTCTCCCAAGGATATATTACACAGATCTAAGGAGGGGGAGGTAAGTGGCTAGGTTGACTTAAACTGTGATGGCGAAAGAGATGGAATAGAAGAATAAAGTGTGAGGACCACTTCATTAGCTCAGATCTATGACTGACCCTAAACATAATCAAAATATCTTGTTATAATTCCTTAACTTCTCAAAGTTAACCCACTAAGGACCAAAGTGATGCATTTTACTGCTGCATAATTAGTTATATGGAAAATAGTTAAGAAGGTGCTTCAGGGCACCACTCAAGCAGTAACTGCTTTAGCTAACTTAAGGCGTGAACTTAGTGCTTATGCAGCCAACTTGGTCTAGAAATCGTTCCTCCCCCTCTACCCCTCTTTGGCCCTTGCTCTGAAGTGTACTGAAAAATATGGTGTAACTGATGCGAAAGGGCAAAAATGGCTTTTGTGACTTGCTTATCCTAGTGATATGCTGGGAATATAAATGGAGAATAGGGAGTACTTTTCCAAAAGTGAGTAATCCATCCACAAGTCAGCATGGTTTTACTAAAGGGAAATCTTGTTTGACAAATTTAGCAGAGTTTTTTGAGGATGTAACTAGTAAGGTAGACAAAGGGGAACCAGTAGATATAGTAAACCTGGATTTCCAAAAGGCATTTGATAAGGTGCCACATAAAAGGTTAATAGGCAAGATAAGGGCTCATGGTGTTGGGGATAATATATTAGCATGGATAGAGGATTGGTTAAGAGACAGGAAGCAGAGAGTGGGCATAAATGGAGCATTTTCAAGTTGGCAGGCAATGAATAGCGGCGTGCCACAAAGATCAGTGCTGGGCCCTCAGCTATTTACACTCTATTAATGACTTGGATGAAGAGACAGAGAGTAATGTATCTAAGTTTGCTGATGATACAAAGCTCAGTGGAAAGGTAAGCTGCAGGGAGGATGTAGAGAGGCTGCAAAGAGATATAGACAGGTTAAGTGAGTGGGCAACAGGATGGCAAATGGAGTATAATGTAGGGAAGTGTGAAGTTGTTCACTTTGGTTGTAAAAATAGAAAAGCATAATTTTTTTTAGAAGGTGTGAAACTTGTAAGTGTTGATCAGAAAGACTTGGGGGTACTCGTACAAGGAACGCACAAAGGTAACATACAGGTGCCGCAGACTATTAGGAAGGCAAATGGCATGTTGGCCTTTATTGCAAGGGGATTGGAGTACAGGAATAATGACGTCTTACTAAACCTGTACAGGGCTTTGGTGAGACTGCACCTGGAATACTGGGTGCAGTTTTGGACTCCACATTTAAGGAAGGATGTACTTGCACTGGAGGCAGTGGAGCAAAGATTTAATAAATTGGTCCCTGGGATGAGGGGGTTGTCCTATGATAGGATGAGTAAATTGGGCCTGTATTATCTGGAGTGTAGAAGAATGAGAGGCAATCTAATTGACACATACAAGATTCTGAAAGGGCATGATAGTGTAGAGAGTTTGTTTCCACTGGTTGGGGAATCTAGAATGCGGGGGCACAGTTTCGGGATAAGGGGCCGATCATTCGGGACTGAGATGAGGAGAAATTACTATGCTGAAAGGGTTGTGAATCTTTGGAATTCTCTACCCCAGAGGGTTGTG
The DNA here is from genome assembly GCF_036365525.1 of Heterodontus francisci. Lineage (NCBI taxonomy): Eukaryota > Metazoa > Chordata > Chondrichthyes > Heterodontiformes > Heterodontidae > Heterodontus > Heterodontus francisci. The sequence continues at coordinate 46,147,619 of NC_090397.1, read as the reverse complement.
GATGCTCCAGCGTTGAATACATTTAAGGCTGAGATAGATAGATTTTTGGTCTCTCGGAATCATGGAATATGGAGAGCGGGCAGGAAAGTGGAATTGAAGCCCAAGATCACCCATGATTGTATTGAATGGTGGAACAGGCTCAATGGGCCATATGGTCTACTTCAGCTCGTATTTCTTTTGTTCTTGTGTACTGACCATGTTTTATTGCAGGCTTTGTCTGTAACTATAATCCTGTGACATTGATCACCAGTCGTGGGAGTCAGTTGCCAGTGTTCGCCAGAGCTGGCAGGCAGCCATAAAGGCGGGGCTAAAGTGTGGCGAGTCGAAGAGACTTGGTAGTTGGCAGGAAAAACGACAGAGGCGCAAGTGGAGAGCCAACTGTGTAACAGCCCCGACAAACAAATTTTTCTGCAGCACCTGTGGAAGGGCCTGTCACTCTAGAATTGGCCTTTATAGCCACTCCAGGTGCTGCTCCACACACCACTAACCACCTCCAGGCGCTTACCCATTGTCTTTCGAGATAAGGAGGCCAAAGATAATCTCTCCTACAAATTAAGAAATTAAAATGCTTTTTAGGATTTGCATTACTTATTTGACTATAGAAATGGTATTGTGCCCAAGTGAGAATATTTTTATCATCTTGCTATGCATATAAAGGCCAGTGTCACTCCTGGCATTTTGTTAATGTAAGCCATATAAAAAAAATTGTTCTTGCTGGAATGTGTATTTGACCACAATATTGTACTACCCGTTTCATTGTAAATATCCTTTTACACTAAGTTTTAATATCCTTCCAGATAAAGGAAGGGTCGAAAATTCTAATCCTTTCAGTATCCATACATTATAAATGGAAGTAATACCTAGATGGTACCGATATGTCTCCTGCTCAGGCAGAAATTTCATGCCAGCAGTGAGATGGAATTAAAATCTTTGCAAGTGGGTTTGAATATGTACTCAAGGAAATATGGTGAATTATAGTCAACCTCAAATGGAGATAACATAGGATATTGCTGACAATTATATATTTTAAACGACATGCTTAAATATTTTTTCCTTCAAATTTTTTATTTTAGCATTTTTCAGTTCAAAATATACAATTCTGATTGTGGTGGGACCAACGCACTGTTAACTCAGTCCCATCGTTCCACAGATCGGCTAACATATCATTTTAAAACTTTCCATTAAAGAAAGACCCAGCCAAATTGTACCATCTATTAGCCCCTCGAATGAGGCTAACCAAACCAGGTGTCTTTAAATCAACAAATTAACTCTTTAAAGAGACTAACTAAATTCTTAAAATACTATAAAGATAAAAACAACATTTAAAATAGAAAAAATTAGAGTCCTTGAAAATTTACAGTCCAATGTTGCGCTAAGTCCTCATAGGATATTGCTTTCCTTCTCCAGTGAATTTCAACAATTAACGACTTGCAAACACTTTCAACGGAATCAATCTGACTTTAGAGTTTTTGAGGGATAAAAGATTCTCCCAGTCTAACTTTCCTTTCTTCAATTTAAATTACCAGAGATCTCTGTCTTGGCTTGATGTTTTAGAATTTTGAGAGATAATAATTAAACAGACTAAAATCCTCTTCCTTCATTTTAAATGGTTGAGAGTTCTTTTTCAGATGTGCTCATCACAGCTGTCTGTGTCTGTGTCTTCTGTCTGTGTTCTGTTAGGACAAACTGTCTTCAACTCATAAGCCAGTTCAAAACTGAATTGTAACAAATGTATTGCATCAGGCTCACTCCCAGTGGCTGTTTCTATGGTAAAGAGAATGCACCCTTTGAATTGCAGTCTCCAAATGGCTGTTTCTAAGGCAACGAAAATGCACCTTCCTATTACTCCTAAGGCTTGCTGGCTGTTAAAGCAATACTGATCCCTTGCAAGCCTTAAAGGCAAACCGCATATTCCGAAAAAAAAACTGCAGGACCGTGACAATGTGTTTGGACAAAGGAGTAAAATTTGGGCTATACCTGTATAACAATATTGAGTCTTCATTGGATATTCTAGAGCTAAAATACATGCTATGAAAGACGTAGTTGACTGTAGGAGAGGGAGGAAAGACTGGGCAGAGAGCAGCATCCAGGAGTGGTTCACCACCAATGAGGGATTGGAGTGATGTAGGTTTCGTAGATCAAGATCACATCCATTTTATCCTATTATGAGTTTTGTCACAGGAAAATATGGAACCATTACTCTCGGTCAAGGAATACCTGGCGCAGGCTGTCAGTCTTACCTTTGACCTTTTCGCCACAGTATTTACATGGCTGGTCCAATTAAGGTTTCGTCAGTGGTAATCCTCAGGAAGTTGATGATGGGGGATTCAGTGATGTTAATGCCGTTAAATGTCATGGGGAGGTGGTTAGACTCTGTCTTGTTGGAGATGGTCGTTGGCTGGCACTTAAGTGGTAGCAACATTCGCGCCACACATCAGCCCAAACCTGAGTGTTGTCCAGATCTTGCCACATGCAGGCACGGACAGCTTTGTTATCTGAGGAGTTACGAATGGGTCTGAACACTAGCCCAGAATTTGCAGGGCTTTTGATGGAGAACTGTTAACATTTGCTGTAATTACCCCTCTAAATCTGTCTGCAATTTCAGGATTTAACGCAAGCACAGATTAAATCCTGAAGTTGCAGTCTGTTGTCGATTGCTCTGCCATAGACTGCGCTATGGACCTCCCCCCACCGCCCCGAATAAATTGATCTGGTTAGAACTTACACTTCTTTGCCCTTGTCCCACATTAGAAATGCCATTAGAAAACTAAGCCTTGTTCAGTGCGGTAGAACATGGGTTTTAATGGCAATTTGAGTAATAACTATTGCTAAACAACCAATCTGGGCCTGAAAAAATAGTGGAGTGTTGTTAAATTTCTCCATTATGAGTCATTACTAAATTTTTTAAATAATTGCAATTGTTTTTGTTTTTAAAGTTTGTTCATGATATTTCAGCTTCTATCTGAACCCATGTGTATGTCCTAATCTTTGTTTCACTCTGTAAAATATTTAAAAAGTGGGTTGATTAGTGTTTTACCGCTGACTATAAATTATGGGCCAATGATTCTGGTAGATATTGCCCTACCAGTCACCATCAATATTGAGAAAAATCATCATAAACTCATAGGCAAAATAGAGTTTTGGTTTCAGTAGTGACAGACGTTGTAGGTAGCGATAGTATAGGTAAGTTGCTCAAGATCCCTAAATAATTTTCACTTTCCAGCCAT